>NW_024038792.1:747500-910000 GCF_016077235.1 Cyprinodon tularosa
GAATGTTGGCGCTGTTATCAAAGGATTGCAAAAGGCAGCCAAAGAAAATACCTGTCGGGTTTGATTGTATCAAATAGTCAGAATCCTGCTATCCTATTTAAAATTATTAACTCTGTTCTAAACGATTCACATAGTGGCTTTATGGAGACCTCACCTGCTGCATGTGAAAACTTCTTACACTTTTTTGATGAGAAAGTTGCTTCTATTAGGGCCCAGATTATCCCCTCTTCTTATGATCCTTCAGTTGTGGTGCCTTGTTCTGGTGTTTTCCACAGCTTTGAATGTGTGAACTTGCAATTATTGCAGGAGGTGGTTAATCACTTAAGGCCAACTGGTTCTCCAGATGATGTTATTTCGCCCCAATTATTTAAAGAAGCTTTCTCTGCTATAGGTCCTTCTGTCCTTGCTCTTGTAAATAGTAGCTTGTCCTCAGGCGTTGTTCCTAACGCTCTGAAGCATGCAGTTCTGCAGCCTCTACTTAAGAAACCAGCTTTGGATCCTACTGTTCTGGCAAATTATCGACCTATCTCTAAATTGCCTTTTATTTCAAAAATTCTTGAGAAGGTAGTCTGTAATCAGCTAATGGCCTATCTTAATGAACATAATGTATTAGAGGTTTTTCAGTCTGGTTTTAAACCATTTCATAGCACAGAGTCAGCCCTTTTAAAAGTTTTTAATGATATACTTTTAGCAACTGATTCAGGTGACGTTGTTGTTTTGGTGCTGTTGGATTTATCATCTGCTTTTGACACAGTTGATCATGTCATTTTACTTTCCCGTCTGGAACAGTGGGTGGGCGTCGGTCACATAGCTCTAGATTGGTTTAGATCATATTTGGCTGAACGTACTTTTTGTGTCTGTCTTGATGGCCATAGGTCCCCCTCTGCTCCACTGTCGTGTGGTGTCCCACAGGGCTCAGTTCTAGGCCCGCTCCTTTTCTCACTTTACCTTCTTCCGCTCGGCTCTATTTTAAGAAAACATGGGATTGCCTTTCACTGCTATGCAGATGACACACAGATATACTTACCGCTAAAGAATGTAAACTCCACCTCTCTTCGGTCTCTGTTTTTATGTCTTGAAGATGTGAAGGCCTGGGTGGCCCTAAATTTTTTAAAACTCAATGAGGACAAGACGGACGTAATGATCTTTGGCAGATCCACTGCTGATTCCGTGACTAGTCTTGGCTCCTTGGCTCAGTACGTTAAGCCGGTTATTACAAATTTAGGGGTTAAGATGGATGCTGGTCTTAAAATGGAAGCGCACATCAGAGCCGTTATAAAGTCCAGCTTTTTCCACTTAAGGCAGCTAGCAAAAGTAAAACCCATTCTTTCCAGACAGCATTTCGAAACAGTGATCCATGCATTTGTGACGACACGGCTGGATTACTGTAACTCACTTTATACAGGGGTCAGCGACTTGTATATTTCTCATCTTCAGAGGGTTCAAAATGCTGCTGCACGTCTTTTAACAGGTACACGAAAATTCGACCACATTTCCCCTGTTTTAGCTTCCTTACACTGGCTGCCAGTACATTTTAGGATTAATTTTAAAATTCTTTTATTTGTTTTTAAAACTCTTAATGGCCTTGCTCCTTCTTATCTGTCTGAGCTGTTACATTCTTATACACCCTCCCGTTCCCTCAGGTCAGCTGATCAGTTGCTTCTGAGGGTCCCAAAGACGAAATGCAAGCTCAGAGGGGACCGTGCTTTTTCTGTGGCAGCTCCTAAGCTGTGGAACGATCTGCCTCTGAGCATAAGACAGGCCTCTTCTCTTGCTGTTTTTAAGTCCCTTCTTAAGACTCATCTTTTTTCCTTGGCTTTTGACACAATTTGAGACGTTTTACTTTGTTTTATTCTTTTTGTATACTAATATGTATTTTACACTCGTTTTTTCTCTATTTTATAATTTTATTGTATTTTATGATTGTGTACAGCACTTTGGTCCTGTTCGGTGTATAAAGTGCTTCATAAATAAAGTTGGTATGGTATGGTATGGTATGGATGATGGATGGATGGATGGATGACGGATGGAAGGATGGATGGATGGAAGGATGGATGGATGATGGATGGATGGATGGATGGAAGGATGGATGGATGATTGATGGATGGATGGATGGATGGAAGGATGGATGGATGGATGGATGATGGATGGATGGATGGATGGATGGAGGGATGGATGATGGATGGATGGATGGATGGATGACGGATGGAAGGATGGATGGATGGATGGATGATGGATGGATGGATGGATGGATGTATGATGGATGGATGGATGGATGGATGGATGGATGGATGGATCAGTGGATGGATGGATGGATGGATGGATGGATGGATGATGGATGGATGGATGGATGGATGATGGATGGATGGATGACGGATGGATGGATGGATGATGGGTGGATGATGGATGGATGGATGGAAGGATGGGTGGATCAGTGGATGGATGGATGGATGATGGATGGATGGATGAATGGATCAGTGGATGGATGGATGGATGGATGGATGAATGGATCAGTGGATGGATGGATGGATGGATGATGGATGGATGGATGATGGATGGATGGATGACGGATGGATGGATGGATGGATCAGTGGATGGATGGATGGATGGATGATGGATGGATGGATGATGGATGGATGGATGACGGATGGATGGATGGATGATGGGTGGATGGATGGATGACGGATGGAAGGATGGATGGATGGAAGGATGGATGGAAGATGGATGGATGGATGGAAGGATGGGTGGATCAGTGGATGGATGGACGGATGGATGGATGATGGATGGATGAATGGATCAGTGGATGGATGGATGGATGGATGGATGGATGGATGGATGATGGATGGATGGATGATGGATGGATGGATGACGGATGGATGGATGGATGGATGATGGGTGGATGATGGATGGATGGATGGATGACGGATGGAAGGATGGATGGATGGAAGGATGGATGGAGGATGGATGGAAGGATGGGTGGATCAGTGGATGGATGGATGGATGGATGGATGGATGGATGGATCAGTGGATGGATGGATGGATGGATGGATGGATGATGGATGGATGGATGGAAGGATGGGTGGATGGATGGATGGATGGATGGATGGATGGATGGATGGAAGGATGGATGGATGGATGGATGATGGATGGATGGATGAATGATGGATGGATGGATGGATGGAAGGATGGATGGATGGATGGATGATGGATGGATGAATGATGGATGGATGGATGAATGGATCAGTGGATGGATGGATGGATGGATGGATGATGGATGGATGGATGAATGGATCAGTGGATGGATGGATCAGTGGATGGATGGATGGATGGATCAGTGGATGGATGGATGGATGGATGATGGATGGATGGATGAATGGATCAGTGGATGGATGGATGGATGGATGGATGGATGGATCAGTGGATGGATGGAAGGATGGATGGATGATGGATGGATGGATGGATGGATCAGTGGATGGATGGATGGATGGATGGATGATGGGTGGATGGATGGATGGATGGATCAGTGGATGGATGGATGGATGGATGGATGGATGATGGGTGGATGGATGGATGGATGGATCAGTGGATGGATGGATGGATGGATGATGGGTGGATGGATAGATGGATGGATCAGTGGATGGATGGATGGATGGATGATGGATGGATGGATGGATGGATGGATGGATCAGTGGATGGATGGATGGATGGATGATGGATGGATGGATGGATGGATCAGTGGATGGATGGATGGATGGATGATGGATGGATGGATGGATCAGTGGATGGATGGATGGATGGATGGATGGATCAGTGGATGGATGGATGGATGGATGGATGATGGATGGATGGATGGATGGATGGATCAGTGGATGGATGGATGGATGGATGGATGGTATGACCTACAAACCTCTCCCTGGGTATCAAGGCATACATCTAAGTCTCTCTCTTTGTCTTTTCTTCCTCTCATTGGTCAGTTGATTAAAGAACCCATTACCCACTGGAAGCCACTCTATCTATCCATTCACTCTATCGCTCTATATGAGAAAGTCTGAGCACACACACTTAGACACACAACGTTACACACTCACCCCCTATGACAGGTAACAAATGAAAAGCCTGAGTAAGATGAATACGCATCTCCATAAACACATTTTACTGCACATGCTGGCTCTGACTCTAACTCCTCAGTCCCACCTACACAGTTTTGTTTTCATTTTAATTTTATGACTAATTTGGAGGCAGTCATGATTTAAAATTACACAAACAAGATGTGAAGGCTATTTTTCAGGATTTATTTTATCGGTAATGGTTTCTAACTTGATCACGCTTCTTTTGTGCTTGACTGTGCAGTCTTTGTGTGTCATGGCTTTCTGTCTTCCTCGAGTTTCCAGGGAAACTTGGGAGGGAAAAATTGTGCCTGGGCAAAGATAACTTCATCCATGGGTTGGATATTGGCTAAGAGCAGTAGAAATTTCCAAGGCTGATGCAAAAATTGAGATGCATCTGCTTGGAATTGTATTTATAAAATGACACAAACATAGAACGTTAAACTGGGCCAGGGTGTCATGATCGAGGTGTTGATGGCTGGCCTAATTGCTCATTTCATTCACCTGTCTAACTCTGCCCTGTTTCTCATCACTGCTCATCTGATCCACCTGCTCCTACTTCTAGTTAAACTGCTTGGTCCCGGTCATCAGTGCCAGATCATTCTTTGGTGAGAGTTTTCTAGCATTACTAATAGTGTTCTAATTGGCTGATTTTGACCCGTTTCGGTCTTCCGACCTTTGTACCTGCCGACCCCAGTTCTGATCTGTTTGCCTGACCTGTTTTTTTTATTTTTTTGGATTCTTCAGTATCCAGTACTCTCTTGTCAGCTGTCTGTCAGATTTCAACTTCGTTCTCTCGGGGTAACGGTCTGAACTCTAAACCAGAGTTACCTGCCTCTGACGCCCTAGCCTTGTCTTGTCTGTCTTGTCTGAATACTGGGTCCCTTTGTTCTGAGTCATTACACAGGGACATTAAATTTCCCATTTTTAATGTAATTTGATCTTAATTTTTAATATGACTAAGAACATTGAGCACAAACCAGGACAACCTAAACTTAGTTGAAGAGCTTATAAAGACAAAGAGCTAACAACATAAAGTAGCACCGAAACCAGGCAAACATTTTACCAGTGTGTCAATATTTAGGAAATCAATTCATCAGGTGCTTTTATTTCTGTTTTTTCCTCAGTTTTTAGAGCAGTTAAAGTACAGTTATTTTAATTGCTCAAAATATTGCACATACAGTGTGGCATTTAAACACATTCCCCCGAAACCGACAGCTGTATTTTCTTTAAGGTTAATGTATGCAAATACACATTCTTCTTCTCAATGAGACATTTTTACCTTTTTTTTTGCCACCATTGTAGTCCTTGGCAACTGCACTGGTTTTTAAATGGTGCCCTAGCTAATCCCCACCTCTAAAGATAAATCACCAATAATGGCTATTAAGTGTTTTTAGTAATACGTAATTATTTTCTTGTGTAGTGTAATCGTTTTTACACTTTTACTTCACTTAACCTCTGCTCCTCTTGATTCTGCATTTGATCTGCTTTAGAGCAATGTCTTTCATGTGAGAATAGAAAAAGATTTTGAAAATTATTCATTTTCTGGTAGAGCAAATGGTACAGAAATCAGTGCTAGCAGTTAGATACAACAAGCACGCAGTCAGCTGTCCGAGGGCCACATTCTCTGGGCTGCTCTAGCTTTTTAAATGACTGGACTCACTTCCTGCCAGACTGTGAGTACTCCTTACTGAATCAATGAAACAAAAACTTTGTTTGTCACAAAGGGTCTTATCTGTTAACAACATATGTTTCCTATTAACATGTACCAACTGGTAAGTGAGCTTTGCGTGCACTCATAGAAACAACCATGTTCCAAATCTCCACCACTCCCCACTTTCCTTTCATTAAAGAATCTACAAGAACTCATGCCAGTAAAACATGAGCTCATTGTAATCTGCTGTACAATCCAGGGCTTGACTACAATGAATTGTCTAACAGCAAAGACTACATTCAGCCTCATCAAACAGGACTGGTTTGTTTCAAGCACAGAATCTCCATCATACAAGTTTAGACTTTGACTAGACCAGTTAGAACTGATTAATTCTATGCTTAACTGATGCTACAGAAGTCTCCTCATCTATTAATTAATTTCAATTCAGTTTATTTCTATTGCGCCAAATACACAACACGTCATCTCAAGGCACTTTACAGTTCAACCAGATCATCCAGTCAGATTCATTCAACGTTTTCTATATAAGGAAAACCAGTTGATTGCATTGACTCATTGACTCTTCAGCAATCCCTCACACTAAGCATGCTTGTAGCGACAGTGGAGAGGAAAAGCTCCCTTTGAACAGGAAGAAACCTCCAGCAGGACCAGGCTCAGTGTGAGCGGCCATCTGCTGAGGCCCACTGGGGTTCAAGGAGACAGAAGCAGAGATACAGAAAGCAGCTGTAAAAGGCGGCCCCGTCCAGGAAACACACAGCCAGGCAGATGAGCTCCAAGCCAGCTTCCATGTCAGAGGATGAAGAGAGCACATCCAGCCAGTCACAGTCAGAGAAACAGGACCACACAGGAAAACAGGCCGATCTCCAGCATCTATAAACAAGAGTGTTGATGGAAGCAGCACAGCTGATGTTTCTCTCCAGGATGGAGTCACAGCCAAACAGGAACAGACGAGGCAGTATTAGTGCTTATTGAACCCTTAGAGTAACTTTGGTTCCTTGGAAGGTCCACAATTATGTCTTCCCAGCGAGCAAAAATGTATTGAAAAGACGACATGATATACTTCCCAGCGCCTGCATTTGATTGAAAAGTAAAATTTTCAGATCGTTGAAAAGACATTGAAAACCCAGTTTAAATTATGATTTTTATGATTTTATTGTATTTTCATAAAATTATTAATTGCATTTAATACTGAAAATCATTGATGTAACATCAAAAGATTACAAGGTGGGGTTATTAAAAAAGAAGAAGAAATCCCAACAAAGCTTACAGTGGGATCCGTTTCTTTCTTTAATCTCATTTTTGTATCTTTACAAAGATGTAAACGCTTTAAATAAAGCGTTTTCCTCATTTTCCTCTCTTTCTCATTACAGGAGGAGGGAGACTCCAGATTCTACTGTGAGCTGTGCAACAAGCAGTATGTGAGACAGCAGCAGTACGAGAACCATATCAACTCCTATGACCACAATCACAAGCAGGTGAGTTTAACAAGGCGCTCAGAGGCCTTCTTCATCCTGCTAAGCAGTAGTGTGGATTTGTTATAAACCACACTGTGAAACAGGACTCTAGCCTCTGACCACCAACAAATTACAGAGCCTTGCTGAAGTACTCAAACTGTTGAACTATTCCCCCATTTTATCAGATTCAAAAAATATTTATATAATATAATTTATTGAGATTGTATTTGTTTGGACAAAAAGTGAGTTGTTCATAATTGCAAAGTTTAGTTAAAGCTAAATGCTTTTTCTATGCATAAAACTTAAAAAAATGTGCAAAGCTTTGTAATCACCTGCTTGGTAAATGGATATGACCTAATTTTGGCTTAAAAGGACAGTATTTAATGGTTACAGGGATTTACTGACATAAGTGTTATAAATATATATGTATAATCACCTATGAACTAAACGTCTCAGTCTTTATGTTTGCGCTTGCCTTAGACATTGCTGGTTATAATTACATGTGAGTCGGTTTCCATTTGTCGAGGCAGACATCTTTGCACTACGGCAGCACAGAGCTGATCAAGTAGTGACTATAGAGATCGCCATTACGCTGGCATGGGACTGTAGCAAGTTAGGCCTATATATAAATCCTACATAGACTAAAAGGGTACTTTTATAAAATGTTCAAGACCACAATCAGGCACCGCCTTGTTATTATGAAGACGACCAATTTAAATCCCTGGTTGTTGCATGTTTTTTCTTCCTCTGAGCAGACTTGCATCTTTCCCCTGCACAGGGTCCATGTTTATTTGGCTCAGAGTGCCCAAAACAGGGGGACAAATCACCTGGGGTCCATTTTCAGTAGCAGGTTTAACAAACTCAGATTCAAATCCGCAATTCTAAATTGATCTAGCCTAACGACGGGAACTCTGAATTTTCAGTTTTACAACAGCTGCAATGAATTAGTTCAATCAACTTTACCTAGCTCCACTCAGAGTTAAATATGTGCGTAACAAGTTCGAAAAGCCATTATCAGTGGAGGCCGATTCGACGAGTCATCATGACAACAGGCAACAGGAAGTGCCTATTTCACCCCACCGGGACTAGAGGTTTTAATGAAGAAATAAAAAAAAAATGGAGAATGTGTTGGTGACACAAAGACAGAGAAACAGCGCTACAGATGCAAAGGAGGAGGAGTAGAAGTTTGCTGCTAGAGTTAATACGTAGGTTAAATGAAGTGGTCTACGGCAGGCCGTGTTTACATTTATTTTAGATCACTAAAATAAGATTCTTCCTGATCTAAATAACACTCCTAGACTGAGCTGTAATAATATGTTTTCTAAATTACATTTTTTGCAGCAGAAAATTTCAGAAAGTAAAAAAAAATAAATTATACCAGTCTACTGGACCTAGTGAATGATTCTTTTTATTTTATGCACAAAACTGATAAAAATCAGATTAAATCAGGAAATAAAACAACGTGACTGGCTCTAAGGAGAGCAGAGACACAGGGCACTCTGTGTTTACTGAACAAAACCTGCTCCTGACCAGGTTAGCAAGGGGAGAATGTTATCATGGGGACTGAAGCAGAGGTTGGTAAACTCTGTATGTTCAACGGAAACCTGAGTGTTTCCCATATTTCAATGTTTAGAAGACTAATTCAGTAAACCTGCTTTGTGAAATGGAACGCCTGGATGACAGAGGTAAGGTGAGACAGTGTTCCTGAGCTCAGGCAGCAGCGCAGGGGAATCAATGTGAGAACAGGGACTGAGAGAGCCCCTTGACCAGTACCAGCTGGCCGGTTTTACCACCTTAGACTTAGACAAATTGTATTGTCATTTCGTATACACAGAGTGTATACAAAACGAAATTTCATTTAGTAAAGCCTAGCTCAGACAGTAAATGAATATTTCCTTTCCATAAAGTGCAGCAGTGATCAAATGTAAACGCTGTGTGTGTGTGCTTTTGCTGCATGTCTCTCCCCCTCTCTCATACCCCCTTTCCTGTCAGCCTACTGTCCAAAAAACGAGCCACTAGTGCGATAAAACCCCCCAAAACAAACAGTGTGGGAAAGAAAAAACGGTGCAAAAAAACGTTTTCATTAAGGATCAGGAAGCGATCAGGAAGCGAATCGAGTTGATGGGAACATGGATGTTAGCCTGGGTGCCATTCCGAACTTAGTCCCGCCCACAACGTTTGAGGTCGGGAAGTTCGGTCTGGCATTGCTCAACAGTAGCGCGAGTATGCTCGCACAATATCTGGCGGGCCAATCAAATTGTCAGGGCGGGCTTTATACGATGATGGACAGATGATCAACAGTAACGTAATCAACCACGTCACCAAAGCGCGCATGGGTGACAACAACAATGGCTGCCGCTGGAGAGTTGAGGTGAGTAGATTCTGCTATTAGGTCTGTTCTAGAAGATATCGACAGCAAATTAATTTTAAAAGAGGAACAGAGAAACGCGACCAACGCAATTGTTGAAAGAAAGATGTTTTTGGCGTCCTTCCTACGGGATTCGGCAAAAGTTTAATTTATCAGCTGGCTCCCTTGGTCGCTTAACATATGTCACGCACTCCGTTGCTCTAGTTGGTTGTAGGTCTATCCAATTGAGTGCAGAGGCATTTTTTTTCCTGGTTCGTTCGAAACACGCCCCATAATCACAGCTCTATGGAGCAGTGTCAGACTCATATTGTGACTAGAATTGAGTAGGACTACGTCAGGCTACATGGATGTAGCTTTAACATAAGTTCAGGCGTCAATCAGTACTTTTACTTTTATGAATCTTTTTTTTACACTGGTGTCTGTACTTTTACTATTGCGAAGAATGTAAGTACTGCTCTGTGTCAATGAGTCTAAAAAAATCCCAGTTCATTTCCATTACATTTTGGACAAAAACTAAGAAGCTAAACATTCAGTCTGGTTTATATTTCTAGTTCTCCTAAGATTTGTGTTATTTACTGCATATAAACCTAAGAAATCAAAGAATAAAGTGAGTGCATCTATAATACTTTTTTTTTGTCATCTCTTTCTTTACCATTTTAAGATCTGTTCAGCCTTAGGTCACCAACCTTACCATGGTTTGTTGAAAGTGGAGGACTGGAGAGCTGGGAACAGCGGCTCTGATCTTTTCAAAACTATAGAGATGACCATGGGAGGCTTGCATTTGCCACAATTATCATTTGTTCACTTGCACACCAATGAAAGAGCCATAACATTTTTCATAGTTGGTGGCCTGTCAGAGTTATTAGGGGTTTTTTTTAAGGACAAGAAGCATTTAGGGCACATTGTTGCAGACTGCAACATTTACAGGAAATGGATTTTCTGGCAGTAATTTTCTGCGGCCTGCACATATCCAGCTCTGCCAGCGGCAAAAAGTTGTCGGCCAGTTGTCTTTTTTGGGAATCATTTTTGAAAAAGCTACACATCATTCAAACTGTTTTTGCTTTTTCTGAAAGATGAGAATGTTGTGATTGTTTTGTGTTTGAGATAAAGGAGGATTGTTTAGCCTCTAGATTTACATCTTACAGGACAACCAGAGAAATACAACATCTGGTATATTGTTATAGAAGATATTCAAAAGAAAAGTATTTAAAAGGAAAAAGTGTTTTAATTGATAAAGTCGTTTTCCTTCTCATTTTTGCCTTTTTTACCCACTACAAAGTTTTGTATCATTGAAAATAACAAAACATAGCAAACATAGACTATCATAGACATAGGCCGTTTCTCAATATGCGTTCTTGAGCGTTCTCGTGTGCTCGTGACACGTCATCAGCCTCAGCCTGAGTACCGTTCCAATTCTCGAGAACGCACCAAATCCTCGGATGTTGTTCTCGCCCCGCCCTCTTTATCGAGCATGCATCAGAGCAGACTTGTGCGTTCTTCAGACTGACCGCTTCCCCAGAATGCCCCGCGGCTGCAGCTTCATTCCAGACAGCGCTCACAGTGTTAAGTTAAACATTCCCTTTTCTGCTGCTGTTGTTCTTCAAAAGTAAGTTTTGAAATCGTTTGAGGCGATAACATTATACATTTAAGCCTCCCTGTGTGGCCTGTTTACAGAGTTAGTGCGAAATTACAAAAAAAAGTCCGACGTTGAGCGGACCAGAGTGACCAGCAGACCTCCGAGGGTAACCGCAGCCAGGGCTAAATTTACCCCGTCTGTAGTGCACTTCTCTCGGTCTAGTTATGTGTGAACTACTGCTCGTTCTGATGGCGGTTTTTTGCTTTAATTCGGCCAAACGTCCATTTGTTTTGTGTTTATCTGACTGAGGTAATTTTTTAAAATGTTTTTTAAGCTTTAGAAATAAAAAATATTGTTTTCAAAATGTTTTGTGTAGGGAATAAATAGTTCTGACTGTTAAAGAAATGCTAAAGAACGTTGCATGTGATGACGTCACGAGTACGCTTCTGTTCCAATATAGATATGTGCTTGCGTACTCGCGTTCTCGTGAATTGAGAAACGACCATAGACTATGATACCATAGACTATCCAACGCCCCCTGCAACCCCCCCCCCCCCCCCCCCCCCGGCCCTCTTTGAAAAACTACAACTGCTAGCAAGTTGGAAGTTTTATAGCAGTAACTGTTTTGGTGTGTTTAAGGGTACACCTCAGAGTCTAAATCGGAGTCCATTGTGGCCTTAGACCTTCTTTTCTCTCTTAAGTAGTCTCTTTGGTATAACAGCAATTTTAATTTATTTATTTTTTTTATTGCTGCATATCAATTCATTGTTAGTTGAACAATAAGTTCATTTAATTTTAGATTAAATAATCAACACCCTACATCTCTACTTAATGTCAGAATCAGAACAGTAGTATCCAGCACTCAAGGAGGACAAACAGTTTGAAACATCTATAGAAAGCTGAACCAAAGTGAGGAACGTCAGAGTCAAAGGCAGGAACCTCTGCAGGAGGAGAGAAACGGTTAGTGACAAAGCCTTTCTGGAAGTGGATGGTAATGAACGTGGGAGTCACTAATCAGGTCTTATAGTTCAGTCTATTGTCAGAGCCATGAGGTCAAAGATCCAGTGAGGTGTCAAACAGGAAGAGCTCCGGCAGGAGTCAAAAATCAAAGAGATGAGACAGACACAGGCAGGCTCAGAGGTCGAGGGGCAGAACAGATCAGGATCGGGTAATTAGAATACGGGAACTCTATAATACTTCTCACCAATGACTCAAAAATAATCTGGCACTGATGACGGGTCTGAAGGCTGGTTAAATAGAGACTAAAGCAGGTGGATCAGATAATCAGGTTATGAGAACTGGGTGGAGCTAAGAAGGTGGATGAAATGAGTAATCAGAGCAAGTATCAGTGCCGAGATCATAAAATTTAAATCTAATCAAATACAGATTTCAACTCCAAAATGCAGCAACGGCATTATGAGTCATGACCAGCACCAGAGATGGCAAAAGTATTCACTTTCCGTACTTGAGTAAAAGTACAGATACTTGTGTTAAAAAATACTCTGGTAAAAGTGGAAGTACTGATTAAACTTCTTTACTCAAGTAAAAGTAACAAAGTACAGGCTTGTAAATTTACTTAAAGTATAAAAGTAAAAGTAGAAACCACTTTTTTCATGCCGTTGCCTACATTTTAAATGGATGTCTGCCAATAGGACTAGATCTCCGTTGTGTTCATTTTCAATCATCTCGTCGTCCATGCTACTATGCTAACGCCACCGCCACCAAGCTGCAATGATTTGCCGCCAATGAATACCGCCGAATCTGTCGATTCATCTTGTAGTGGTGCGTCAAATACAACGTAGATTCCCATCCAATTAGATTGAATTTGGTATTGATGACGTGAAAAATAATAACGGTAACTCCATTGAAATGATTCAAAACTAAAGTAACGAGCCAATTTTTAAAAATGTAAGGAGTAGAAAGTACAGATATTTGTGTAAAAATGTAATGAGTAGAAGTAAAAAGTCGCCATAAAAATAAGTAGTAAAGTAAAGTAAAAATATCAGAAATATCTACTTGAGTACAGTAACGAAGTATTTGTACTTCGTTACTTCCCATCTCTGACCAGCACAATCCGCAAGAAGTCTGCCCCAGTGGCATTAGTTTTACTTATACCTGATGCCAAAGTTAGTTTATTGAATCCAAGATGACATACAGTTTAACCTATTTAGTAAATTTCTGTGACTGATTCTTACAATGATGCTCAGTCATATTACCTGTGTTGCTTTTTTCTGGCTGAAATTGTCGAAATGCAAGAAGGACAACCGTATTCCTCCCTCGTTTAATTTATAGAGCTTGCAGTTTTATAGGGATGCATGGAGGATGAAGCTACTGCAGCTCCTAACTACCTAAGCAATCTCAGTACCAAGAAAAGCTTACTGTATATTGTGTACATTGCAGGTTCTTTTTTTTTATTTAATTTTGTTCGATCTGAGTTAAATGTGCTGCATTTTGAGATATTTGAACCTACTTCATGTAGGCTGACAGATTCTATTTTAGCACTTTATCTAATGTACAGATCTCAAACTAAACATTAATTTATTAACATCAGCCAAATTTGAGTTGTCAAACTCTTCATGATTTTAAAAATGGAGCAATTAGCTTTTACCAATCGTACAATATGTTTAAATGTTCGATTCAATATTGATATCAGAAATAAGTCCGATATGAGCCAAAAACTAAGATCAGATATCTTGCAATCTAAGACCTCTTATATTGGCATTCTAATAGAAATACTGCTTCTGTTTAGCCATAATACAAAAGAGGTTTTTCATGAAGATTCTATACCAGCCTATCTCTGAGCTTCCATCTGCAGACACAAAGGGCGTTATCATCATTGCTCAGGATTTTAACCAGGCTAACTTGAAGACCCTGGATGAAGGGGAAGGTAAAGAATTTGCCAAAAGCACAGAACTCAGCTTTCAAGTCTGGTGATAGGGAGGCCGTGAGGACAGCGCATGCCAACTTGAACCGTGCCATCAGATCAGTGAAGCCAGCAACACCAGGAGGATGTGACAATTGCATATACTATTTCTAAATGAACTAAACACTTCTTTGGAAGGTTTGAGGCACTAAACAGCCTCCAGCAATGAAAGCCATACCACATCCGGGAGAGGAGGTACTCAACCTTGACACAGCTGATGTGTGGAAGACTCTAAGGACAGTAAACCCAAGGAAGGCCCCAGGGCCTGATAACATACCTGGGCGGTTGTATAAGGAGTGTGCAGATCAGCTGGCTGGTGTCCTCACAGACATCTTTAACACCTTGCTGGACCAATCCATAGTGCCAGCAAGCTTCAAGTCTGCCTCCATTATTCCGTTCCCAAAGAAGCCTCAGGTCACCTCCCTCAATGATTACCAGCCTGTCGCACTGACTCCCATCATGATGAAGTGCTTCCAAAGGCTGGTTAAAGAACACATCCTCTAAAGTCTGCCGCCAACATTCGACCCGTTCCAGTTCGCCTACCGACGGAACCGCTCCACTGAGGACGCCATCTCTGCTGCTCTCCACCTGAGCCTGGCACACCTGGAGGAGAAGAACACCCACGTGCAGCTGCTGTTCCTGGACTTCAGTTCAGCTTTCAACACCATCATCCAACAGCATCTGATGGGCAAACTGGAACAGCTGGGCTTCAATACACCCCTCCGCTATCGGCTGCTAGACTTCCTCACCAACAGACCTCAGTCAGTCTGGGTCGGACAGAACACAGAACAGCACAGGCTCCCCTCAGGGCTGCGTCCTGAGCCCCCTGCTGTTCACCCTGATGACACATGACTGCGTCCCCAGGTTTACCACCAATCACATGGTGAAGTTTGAAGACAAGACAACAACAACCTAGACTACAGAGAGGAGGTGGAGCAGCTGGTGGGCTGGTGCAGAGATAACAGCCTGATCCTGAACCTGGAGAAGACGAAGGAGATCCTCATTGACTTCAGGAAGAACCGGTCTAACCACGCTCCACTGGTCATCAACAGCTTAGCTGTAGAGGTGGTCAGCAGCACCAAATTCCTGGTGGTGAACATCACAGACAACCTCAAAACGGCACAAAAGCGCTTGTACTTCCGGGGGGGATGAGGAGAGCCCACCTTCCCCCACCCAACCTCTCCACCTTCTCCAGAAGCACCATAGAGAGTTTTCTGACCAGCTGTCTCACTGTGTGGTGTGAAGGCTGCAGCACCTCAGACTGGAGGAAAGTGAGAACAGCAGAGAGGATCATGGGGGCTCCTCTTCCCTCCATTAAAGACATTTCATCCCAGCGCTGCGTGTCCCGAGCCCGTGACATCATCTATGACTCCTCACCCCCCCACCATGGACTGTTCTCCCTGCTGCTCTCTGAGAAGAGGCTTCACAGCATTCACTGCAGGACCAGCAAGTTCTGCAACAGCTTCTTCCCCACCGCAATCAGACTGATGAACTGTTGCAGTCAGATGTTGAAGTCTAAATCATGTCACAGACTCTGCATCACACTGATGCACCAAACCAAAATACTTCATATTTGCACCATATATATTAATGCTCTGAACTTCCATATCAATGCATTTGCACAATGTTTTTTTTCCCCCACCCTGTTTACATTTGACCACTGCTGCACTTTATGGAATGGAAATGCTAATTTCACTTGTAAGCTGCTGCTCATTCACTGTCTGAATGTATATTCTCTGTGTATACACAATGACAGTAAAAGTTGTCTTAAGTTTTTAAGTTAATGTAACCTATTCGTTGAGGATTGGCGACTGTTTTCATAACTATTGTTTTTGACTAGCCTCTTTGTTCAAGTAATATGGCTGATCGAGTCTTTTGTAGGATTCAAGCTGACATGGTATCGGATCTATATTGGTATTGGTCAGTGCTTAAAGCTGCAGTTTCAGTATCACATCAGAAATAGAAAAAAATGTATAAGGACATCCCTGGGATGAAATAATTTGACTTTTTTCATTTCTTCGTTTTGTCTTTGTCTAATAATGAACTATGATGATCTCATGGGTATCAATGATCAGATGCTAAACCTCGCAGCTACTGCTGTTTGTCAGCCATTCTGAACAGACCTGCAGGCCAGATGGAGGCAAAACATGATGATCTTTTGTTTTGTTGACTTTGGCCCTTTGGCTTCTCCAGCAGCCATTCATACTAAGTTTATTAAAAGGAAGATGAACTTAATAAGTGTAACCCTGGATTACGGGTAGTTTCTGAGCAGAGGCATGCAGAGTGCCCTTGGACCTGTTTGCCTTATTTTTGATAAATTAGAAAATTCTATGTACAGAAATCTCATTACTAATAAAGTCAAATCCTAATAAATATCTGCAAAACAGTGAACTGATTTTACATTTAATAATGCATTTGCTCATTAATTCCTACATAACACAGCTGTGCAGTAAATTCCACACAAATGCTACAGTAAGCCTACAGTATAATTAACAAAGCAATTTAATTTGCAGCTTAAGGGGGGAGGGGGGTCTTTAAAGTGCCCGTGCCCAAGGGCTCATCGTCTCATAATCAGCTTGTGTGCTGCATGGTTTCATGTTTGATTGATGAATATCTAAACTCTTTTCTAAGCCAAGGCTGCTGACACCATGTAAAGTATGAAGAGGAACAGATTCTAAGCCACTACTTCTGTTTAACCCTGTCACCTAGGCGAACAGGGCTGTTTAACCGCTGAATAGATTTCCTATTTCATTTGACTTTTGAGCAGCAAAAAAATGCGATGGTGGGATTAATCATCCAGTTTTTTTCTAAACATTATCCCAATGCAAGCATGGGTGTGTGTGGGGCGTGCAGATGGGCACAGAAAAATACAATGGCAGACGTTCTCACGCCCAACAGCAGCTGTTTTCTGTTCTTTCCTAATTCAAAGGTAAATTTTCTGGCAACTTAAGAGATGTCAGTATAAGCAAAACAATTATGCAGCTTTTTTAAATTAAATAAACCATATTAATATACAGTATGACGCAGTTATTTGACAGAATTGCATTTGCAGCCTATATGGTCCTGTTTGTAAAGTTTTCAAATCAAATGTTCGCAGCAACATTTCAGACTATTTTGGTTGTTATCTAAGAAATAAAAATGGCGGTTAAGTCCTTTTCATATCGCCATATACAGTAATTCATACATGTGTAAATACCGTAAATTCTCTAATATTGGCCTGTATTCCATTAGCGGCCGGGACTCTAACATTGGCCGGTCTCGCTGTCAGAGGAGGTAAATAATGGCCGGTCTCTAATACAGGCCGGGGCTATAAACGTTTTTTCTGGGCATACCTCAACATTATACTTGTGGTAGTAACATACAAGTACCACAGCCCTGCGCAGCTGGACGACAGGCCCTGACTGCTGCCCGTCTGCGCGAGGAAGAGAACAGACACGCAGCAGAACATGAGGAGGAGCGCGAGTGATGAGGAGATTAAAGGGAGAGATGAAGAGGAGGAGGAAACTGAGGAGGAGGATTAAACAGAATTGGAGGATTTTTTTTTTCTTTTTTACTTCAAACCAAGCGAGACATGGTAACTGTACTTTTTCAATAAATGAACCTAGTGTTTTATAGGTTCAAATAGACACAAAATCTCATTTTTATTCATTCCACTGGTAGTCTGTTTTGCTCAAATAGCAATAGAGGCCTGTCTCTAATTCTGGCCTCTTTCCAATAAAGGCCTGGACCGCGATGCACTTGAGTGAAATAAAGGCCCGGGCCTATATTAGAGGTTTTACGGTATCAAATCTCCAAACTTGACATTTAATCAGCAATTTCATGTGTAGTTTGCAAACTACATATTTCACTTTCTTAATGAAAAATGTATGCAGCGAGTTAATTATGCAGCATTAGACTAAAATATTTAATTAGCAAGCTTTACTTTTAAACCAAATGTAAACCAAGTATTAAGCCTTTATTTAACCTAATTATTTAACTATTTACTTACCAGGTTGAATATTTAAGATAAACTTAACACGTAAATATTGAGTTTACATACTTCATATTTAGGTTAATGAAATATTTTGTAACAATCTAAAACTTTTAATAATTTAGCCTTTGAAACTTAATTTTGAAGGTAATATTGAATTTGCAATATTGATATTTAAGTCAGACCTTAACATTTAGATTGGAACTAACTTTTACATATGAGGTTAAATATTAGGTTTTAGAGCTAAATACTTAGCTTGCTAAATACATATTCAATTATCTTAAATATTTGTATAAATTAAATTCTTAAGGTGCTGATCAAATGTTTGGTTTGGAAATATGATATTCATTAAATGAAATGCTGATAATATGACTCAAAAAATTTAGTTTTATTGTCTTTTCTTGTGTTAAATAACCCCAAAAGATTCTTTAACACAAGGTAACGTTACAAGCTGTACCCCGTAGCAGTTTGCTAGGAACATATTTTTTTTTATTTGTTTGGGTTTTTTTTTTGCTGTCTTTTCTAACTTAAAATTTATTTTTATTTGATTTAACTCAAAAAGCCTGAAAAATGTGGTCTAACCGATATTTTTGAAGCAGTTTGCAGTTCCACCTTGATAGAAAACACTTTAGAAGCACATTGCTGACCAGCTACCAACTGACACACAAGCTGTTTTTTCTAATAACCTTGCTTTCTTGAATGACGGTCTGAGAAAAGATGAAAATCGATTTACTAAGTTTATAAGACTGATCTCCCATATTTATCCAGGTAAAATTCACTCAAATTGAAGAAAATGTTACTCAGACACAGATAACATTTGGTCCTGCTCTATCAAGAATAAAAACTAAACTTCATTTATTTTTTAAAGTAAATTTTCCTCATTTCAGAGGCGTGGATAAAAAAAAAAGTGACATAATTGATCACTATTAAGCGTCCAGCTCTAAACAGAGGAGAACACTGGAAAAAAATCAAAATCTAGATAAGTAATTATTTTCTTAAAATAAGTGCCTTTGCTCTTGAATTGAGGAGGTAAAACAGACATTTTGCCAATGAAACAAGATAATTTACTCAAAAAATAAGAAAAACACAATTGCATTGTCTTATTTCAAGTGCATTTTATCTAAATATCTTATTTTAAAAGTAAGAATACTCATTCCACTGGCAAAATATCTCATTTAACTACTCAAATTAAGGGTAAATACACTTAATTTAACAAATTTTTACTTATTACTAGATCGTTTTTCCAGTGAAGAGGGGTCAATATAATTTTATGTTTTAAAATCTCCATTCTCTTTTTAAAGCTGTAAAAATTCTTGCTTTGTTAAATTGAAAATATCAGTAACATCAAAACTTTGCACAAAAAAAGAAAGATTTGAGGAAAAGTATCTGTACATTGCTTCTAACTCACGTCATCTGATTATTTTTTTCTCCACCTTTGACAGCATGTTTTCTTCTTTAAATATGAGAATAAAAGAAGGTGGAGATCCAAAAATCAGACCTTAAAAGCATCCAACAGAACCCTAAAGGACGACCTAAGAAGGATTTTCAGTTGATCATCTGTCTGTTTGTTAATGATAATAAGTTAGAGGTAGGGGACAGAACAAGTAAAACAACAAACAATCAATGAGAAAACAAAACAAGACTTATTTAAACAAGATCATAATAGAGCCTTACTCCCATGGTGAAGAAAATGTAAATCCGATTAGTTTAAACATGAGACGGAGCTGTGTGGATTATATTTACATCATGCTCACACACTCTAGGCCTAGTTTCCACCTGTCCTTCAAACATGCTTGATATATACAAAACTGTGCACCATCACTTTGGGTATTATAAATCACATTGGAGAAATGTACCTTTGCTTTTAACCCGTCCCCTTGGGGAGCAGTGGGCTGCCATCGTGGGGCGCCCAGGGAGCAATTAGTATTGGATGCATCAAGTCTTAGCTTTACTCTAAAGGCAAAACTACCATACAGTATGTGCTTTTAGGCTCCCATAAATATTTCAATAAGTACAAAACACAGAGGATGGACTAGATAAAGACAAGAGTGACCTTTGGGATTTTCAGAATATAACCAGGAAAATAGTTCAGTTATTGATTTCCTTGAACACAGCCTTTGTCATGATGGGTGCACGGAGAGTGACCCAATTATGCAGAACACCACTAGACGGACACAGGAGTAAAAGTTTAACAAGTTTATTTGGTCACAAGCACACTGATTTGACTGGTTCTGGTTCGGGCCTGGAAACTGGTTCACCGGAGTCTGCGTGAGAGACAGTTCAGTTAGCGTTGCACTTTGGAGCTTGCTTTCTTGATTGTTACTGATTGTACCTTGAGGGTTCTTGTAGATAGCTTTGAGAGGGTCACTGTTGGATCTGGAGAGGAGTTGATCAGCAGAGTCCGCAAGCTGCTTCAGCGTCTTACTTCTATTTTTGAGCAGACCTTGGCTTTGAGTTTTTCAGCTCTTAGTCCTGAGCTGCATGGAAGTTCACTGAGGTTCTTCAGGTTTGGCTCTGAGGGTAGGCTCGGCAGGTTAGCTCTTCCTGAGCTTCCACTGAGGAGAAACTGGTTTCCAACTGGATCAACACTGCGGCGTTGAGGCAAGGTCTGAAGACAGCTTATGTAGTGGATCCTCTGATGATCTGATGGGCTGCAGCTGTGCAGAAGGCTCACTCAGGAGGATCCACGGCGGACTCTGCTGGAGAAAGATGGAATTTCTCCAGCTCCCAACAGTACCCCCCCCTCAACGACCGCCCCTTGGCGGTCCGGAAGAGGTCGAAGGGCAGGAACGCTCGTACTCCTCGATTAGGGCAGGGTCGAGGATGTACGAGCCCGGAACCCGCTGGCGATCCTCCGGTCCGTAGCCCTCCCAGTCGACGAGGTACTGCCAGCCGCGACCTCGTCGACGGGAGTCCACTATGCGACGGACGGTGAAGGCGGGATGACCGTGGACCTCCAGGGCGGGTGGTGGGGAGTCGGAAGGTGAGCACAAAGGACTCGAGATGACAGGCTTCACTTGGGAGACATGGAAGGTTGGGTGGATCCGGAGAGACTGAGGCAGTTGAAGACGGACGGCAGATGGATTGATGACCCGGGAAATCTTGTATGGACCTATGAACTTGGGTGAAAGTTTTCGAGACATTCCCTTGAGGGGACAGCCATACCTTTTGGCCTTCTGAGTACTCGGGGGCGGGACGTCTCCTGGAGTCAGCGAAGTGTTTGTTTGTCTCTGATGAACGGTTGAGGGTTGCGATGGTATCTCTCCAAATCTTCTGACAGCGTCTGATGTGGTGATTGACTGACTGGACCAAAATCTCTCTCTCGTCTGCGGGAAAAAGTGGAGGTTGATAACCGAGACTGACCTGAAAGGGAGATTGTCCAATGGAAGCAGATTTGAGGGAGTTGTGTGCATATTGGATCCAGGTAAGATATTGGCTCCAGTCGACGGGATTGTTGGAGGTGAGGCAACGAAGGGTTGATTCCAGCTGCTGGTTCATCCTCTCTGTTTGTCCGTTGGATTGAGGATGATAGCCAGATGTCAGAGAGGGTTTACAGCCAAGTGCAGAACAGAATGCCTTCCAAACTTGGGATATGAACTGGGGACCCCGATCCGAGAGGATCTCCTGGGGGATGCCATGTAAGCGGAAGACGTGTTTGACTAAGAGCTGGGCTGTCTGGAAGGCCGTGGGAAGTTTCCTAAGAGGGATGAGATGACAGGACTTCGAAAAACGGTCAACAACGGTGAAAATTGTGGACATACCTCGAGAAACAGGGAGGCCGGTAACGAAGTCAATCGCTATATGGGACCATGGACGCGAGGGAACCGGAAGTGGCTGTAGCAGGCCAGAAGGAGGTTGATGTGAGGCTTTATTTCGGGCACATGTGGAGCAAGCCAACACATACTTCTTGACATCTCTATGGAGGGTCGGCCACCAGAAGCGTCTTGAGATCAAGGCGACGGTTCTACTGACCCCCGGATGGGCGGAAAACTTGGCAGCATGCATCCATTGGATGAGACGGGACCTGACAGAAGATGGCACATAGGTTCGGTTAGCTGGACCGTTACCTGGATCGGGTTCTGTAGCCAGGGCGGAGTTGATTAGATCAGTTATCTCCCAGTTAACCACTCCTACAGTGCAGGAAGCAGGAAGGACTGGTTCAGGCGTCTCAGGATGATCGACGGAGTAAAGACGAGAGAGAGAATCGGGTTTGACATTCTTGGATCCGGGTCTGTAGGAAATAATGAGATTAAACCGTGAGAAGAAGATGGACCACCTGGATTGACGGGGATTGGCTTGTTTGGTTGACTGGATGTAAGCCAGGTTCTTGTGATCAGTCCATACAAGAACCGGGTGCTCAGCTCCCTCCAGCCAGTGTCTCCATTCCTCCAGCGCCAATTTGATGGCCAACAGCTCACGGTCTCCCACATCGTAGTTCTGCTCTGCGGATGAAAGTCTACGAGAGAAAAAGGCGCATGGATGGATCTTTTGATCCGTGTCAAGTCTCTGGGATAGGACCGCTCCAACACCAGAATCTGAAGCGTCCACTTCGAGGATGAACTGTTTAGATGGGTCAGGCTGTATTAACACTGGTGCTCTGGAAAACAAAGACTTCAATTTCTCAAATGCAGATTGTGCCTCAGGTGTCCATTGAAAAGTGCGTTTGACAGAGGTCAGAGAGGTTAAGGGAAGAGCTGTCTGGCTATAGTTCCTGATGAACCGACGATAAAAGTTAGCAAAGCCCAGGAATCTCTGTAGCTGTTTGCGGTTCTCTGGAACTGGCCATTCCAACACGGCTTTTATTTTGTCCTCAGATGGTTTAACCTGGCCGCCCTCGAGCACAAACCCCAAAAAGGTGACTGAAGACTGATGAAATTCGCACTTCTCTGCTTTTACAAACAGCTTGTTTTCCAGTAGTCTCTGCAACACAAGGCGGACATGTCTTTTATGTTCAGAAATGTTCTTCGAGTAAATGAGTATGTGGTCAATATAGACGAACACAAACACATTTAAAAAGTCTCTGAGGACATCGTTCACGAGGGCTTGGAAACAGGCTGGAGCGTTAGTCAAACCAAAAGGCATCACCAAATATTCGAATTGACCCAAGGGGGTTTTGAAGGCTGTTTTCCACTCATCTCCATCTCGGATCCTAAGAAGATGATATGCATTCCTCAAATCCAGTTTTGTGAAAACAGTAGCCCCTTGTACAGGTTCGAATGCTGAGGCGAGTAGAGGAAGTGGGTACTTATTCTTTATTGTAATTTGGTTCAAACCTCTGTAATCGATACATGGTCTCAGGGAACCGTCCTTTTTGCCAACAAAGAAGAACCCGGCGCCCAATGGAGAGGAAGATGGGCGGATTATTCCAGCAGCTAAGGATTCATTAATGTACTTCTCCATGGTTTCTCGTTCAGGTTTGGAAATGTTGTATAATCTGCTGCTAGGTAGTGGTGCTCCAGGTAATAGCTCAATGGCACAATCATATGGTCTGTGTGGAGGTAGGGACGTAGCACTGACCTTACTGAAGACAGGAGGCAAGTCATGGTACTTGGAAGGAACAGAAGAAAGGTCAGGAGATTCCATCTCCCCCCCACCTCTATGAGGCCCCACCAAGGGGGCAGCCGAACGGAGGCATGTCTCATGGCATGAAGTGGACCATGACTCCAGGTGACGATCAGTCCAATTAATGTGTGGATTATGTTTCTCCAACCATTCGAAACCAAGCACCAGGGGAGAGCATGCAGAGGGAAAAACAAAAAATGTTATTGTCTCTCGGTGGTTACCTGAAAGAAGTAGCTCGAGGGGTTGGGTTTGATGGGTAACTTGGTGGAGTATTTTCCCATCAATGGCAGAGACACAAAGAGGTTGAGTCAGAGGAATAGTTTCTATCCGTAGTTGTTGGACGAGGTTCGAATCAATTAAATTTCGTTCACAGCCTGAATCGATGAATGCAGAGAAGGAGAGGCTTTGATTAGCACAAAACAACGTGGCTGGAAGCAACAGTCGAGGAGATTTCTTAGAGTTAGTTTGGCCCGCCAGACTCCTCAGATCCTCTGGCGGGCCCAGGCTTTTGATTTAGCCGGGCAGGAAGCGATGAAGTGTCCACTCTCACCACAGTAGATGCATAATTTACTCAGAAAACGTCTTTGTCTTTCCTCTGGGGTGAGCCTGGTGTGTCCCACCTGCATGGGTTCGACATCTCTTTCACCAGAATGAGAGACCTGAATAGGCAGAGGGAGAGACTGGGCCTTAGGTCTCTGTATGGGCAACTGTTCTGTGGGGGAAGAACAAACAGTCACGTTATGTGAAGCAGAGGAAAGTGTCCCCTGACTTCTTGATTTAGAACTGTTTCTAGCACGGATTCTATTATCCAATCTGATCGTCAAACGAATTAATTCTTTGAGGATAGCTGGTTCGTCGAGAGTTGCGAGCTCATCCTTAATGTGCTCATTTAATGCCATAAAATAGGCTCCTTTCAGGGCGCTTTGGTTCCATCCGGAAGCTGCCGCTTTAACCCGGAAGTTGATGGAGAATTCTGCCACGGAAGAATTTCCCTGTTTTAGGTTGAAAAGAGCTCGAGAGTCTATAGTTTGATCTGTTTCCTGATTAAATACGTGGGTGAATTCAGAAATGAAATCAGAATAATTACAGTTGAGACTTTCATCGGAAGCAGATCTTGCCTTAGCCCACTCCAAGGCTCTTACGGTTAGCTGAGAAAGGATGAAAGTTACCCTTTTATAATCCATGGAAAAACTGCCTGGGGAGTTCTGAAAAATTTAACGACATTGAAACAAAAATCCTTTGCAGTCCTTCATATTACCAGAAAATCTCTCTGGAAGACTTGGGCGGAACTCGGATGACGTCACTGCTGGTGACCTCGGAGGGGGAACTGGACCCGGAAATGGTTGTGGGGCCGGTGCGGCATTAGCGCTGCTCATATAGTTAGCATAACTTTGGATAGCTTGATTTTGCCTTTCAATGTGGGTATTTAACTCACATAGAGCCAAGGCGTGTCCATGGATTTGGGCCGCCTGTTCCTCCAATCGTCGGTTGAAGTGATCTGCTGGGCCTTGAGTTTGGCCGCAGTGTTCTGTCATGATGGGTGCACGGAGAGTGACCCAATTATGCAGAACACCACTAGACGGACACAGGAGTAAAAGTTTAACAAGTTTATTTGGTCACAAGCACACTGATTTGACTGGTTCTGGTTCGGGCCTGGAAACTGGTTCACCGGAGTCTGCGTGAGAGACAGTTCAGTTAGCGTTGCACTTTGGAGCTTGCTTTCTTGATTGTTACTGATTGTACCTTGAGGGTTCTTGTAGATAGCTTTGAGAGGGTCACTGTTGGATCTGGAGAGGAGTTGATCAGCAGAGTCCGCAAGCTGCTTCAGCGTCTTACTTCTATTTTTGAGCAGACCTTGGCTTTGAGTTTTTCAGCTCTTAGTCCTGAGCTGCATGGAAGTTCACTGAGGTTCTTCAGGTTTGGCTCTGAGGGTAGGCTCGGCAGGTTAGCTCTTCCTGAGCTTCCACTGAGGAGAAACTGGTTTCCAACTGGATCAACACTGCGGCGTTGAGGCAAGGTCTGAAGACAGCTTATGTAGTGGATCCTCTGATGATCTGATGGGCTGCAGCTGTGCAGAAGGCTCACTCAGGAGGATCCACGGCGGACTCTGCTGGAGAAAGATGGAATTTCTCCAGCTCCCAACAGCCTTGGGCTTACAATAAAACTTGCTATTTGCATATTTTAATATAAACGTTAAAACTTAGCTCAAAATGGATTAAAAAGAGTCATGATCTGGTATTTCACTTAAACAATCCATCTCTTAATTGTCATTAAATTCATGTTAAAGCTACAGTGTGTAATTTTCAGCGACATCTAGCGTTCAGACTGCAGACTGCAGCAACATGAACATCTCCCCCCCACCGCTTCTCCCCCCCAACAGTACGGCGACAAAATGTCTTCCACAACGTCCGCATCACCTACCTTCTCAAGTGATGAGGTTTGTTTACATAGATAATTTTACAGATAGTATTTCATTAGTCTGTGTAGGGTATAGATTTCATGTAGACTTAAACAACTTGCCGTATTTACTTTCGAGCGTAATAGGCGATCTCGCAATCGCTAGTTTGTTGGCTCTGCGCTGCCGTAGCGCAAAGATGTCTGCCTCCATGGCTGCGAGACCCGCTCCTATGTAATTATAAATAACGAATTCTAAGGCAACGCAAATATTAAGGTTAAGAGGCTGAGCTCGTAGATGATGATAAATAACATAGTTATGTATAATATATTACATTTCTGACTGTATATCCCTGTAATTATTACACACTGTAGCTTTAAATCATCTTTAGTAGAAAAGAAAAATATTATACAGCTCCTTTCCTAGCCTCTTTTTTTTGTATCCCTCGGATATCCAACTCCAACACTACAAAGAAGATAGCCAGACCGGAGCACTAACCACAGCTGGGGGCCGAACAGATTCTGTGGAATTGTCAGCCATTCCCCAGTATTTATAGGCCGACCAGTAGGGGGCACCAAAAACCACTCATCACAAATAATTATAAAACATATTTTAGTAAAATTTAATCTACCGTACATCTTCTAAAACCCGTTACAGTCACGCCCAAGAATTAGATTTGTCTGTAAGAATGTTCATGTAGATGTAGCATTAGCAACATGAGCAGTTTGCCATGGTTAGTCTATGTTACACAAAAGGTTAAAAATTACACAAGCACAGAAAATGATCAATTATATATAGGGCAAGTCGCCGATTGTTGAAATCAAACTATTTAGTTGAACAGAGACAGGAATGTTGATAAAAGTGAACTGATTGACTGATTGATTGATTGATAACTCCTTTAATATGGATATTATTTGGCTTAAAAAGTAAAGAATTTCACACAACAAATAAAAAGAAAATTGAGAGACTTTCCACTGATTATCAGAAAGATTTGCTATAAATTGCAATCAGGTGGAGTAGTTCTATTTTAAGCATGGTTCCTTAAGCTGGATTTAAACTGAAGGTGAAAGCTGTAAAATATTTTTCCGTTTCATGTGCTTTTACTGGCCTGACATTATGCTAGAAAGTCCCCTGCCAAGCAGCAGGAATTCACAGGTTTCATTACATCATCGAGTTTTTTGGTTGTTGGTTCTAACTCTATAAGGCAGACAGCGATATAACAGGGGAAAATCTGCATCTGCACCTTAAAGCTACAGTGTGTAATAATTACAGGGATATACAGTCAGAAATGTAATATATTATACATAACTATGTTATTTATCATCATCTACGAGCTCAGCCTCTTAACCTTAATATTTGCGTTGCCTTAGAATTCGTTATTTATAATTACATAGGAGCGGGTCTCGCAGCCATGGAGGCAGACATCTTTGCGCTACGGCAGCGCAGAGCCGACAAACTAGCGATTGCGAGATCGCCCATTACGCTCGAAAGTAACTACGGCAAGTTGAGAGAGATGAACTGAGACGGTACTGAACAGTAGATGGCAGTATTAAAATTATCTATGTAAACAAACCTCATCACTTGAGAAGGTAGGTGATGCGGATGTCGTGGAAGACATTTTGTCCCGTAACGCTCGCCGTACTGTTGGGGGGGGGGGGGAAGCGGTGGGGGGGAGATGTTCATGTTGCTGCGGTCTGCAGTCTGGATGTTAGATGTCGCTGAAAATTACACACTGTAGCTTTAAGGTAGGTTATATGTTTAGAAAACTCATTATTCTACCAACAGTAGACAAGCTCAGTAAACACTGAATTCAACTATGCAATTCCATTAAATAAAGGAGATGATATATGATGATAATCCACTCAGTTAGCATTTTATTTTATCTCTGCAAAGATGAGAACAAGGCTGATCATAACACACAGAAAGGTTCTCACCATTTTAAACAGTAATGCATCTTTTTCAATGTTTGGAATTATTATTATAATGATTATTATAATTATTTAGATAAAAGCTAATTAAAATCTGAATAACCCTTTAATTAGAGACCCCCAAATGAAATTCAGTGTAACATCTTTCCCTCAGTAGCCGTCTATTGGTTAATAGAGCCAATTATTTCCAAATCTATAAAAGTCATAAAGGCTTTATGTTCTGATAAATTGAACATTTTAGCATTTTAGTTGGAAATTTTATAATTATTTGAATGGCTTATGATATAAGCAGACATTTACTCTTATTAGCATTAGTGCATTATCAATAACTTTACAGGTAAAAGTAATGTGCAGACCATAACCAGGCAGGGAATGTCCCTGATGCAAAGCCAGTGACGTGTACAAAAAGAAGGTTTATTTTAAACAACGGGTTCATCTTTAAATACTTTTCTTTTAATCACCAGTTCCGGTAAGACATGTTTTGTGTCGAACAATAACTCCAGCAGACCATGACCTGGCCTTCAATTACTGGAGCTATTTGAAGATTAGAGCAGTCTGCCTCTGAACTGGACCTGCTCCCTTTGGTTTAGGAGGGACAATTGTTCCAATATTGCAACAATGTTTAGGTAAATTTAAAAAAATACTTTTTGTAAATTGAAATCTGAGAAAGAAAGGACATTTAAAAAGAAATTTTAATCATACATTTATTTTAGACATATGTTGTTTTATTAGATTTGAAATTCTTGTATTTTCTAACCTTTGTTCTATTTTATTTTTTCAAATTTAGTTTTTTTGTTTTTTCCCAAATTTGTCTTTTCTCCAAGACTCTTTTTTTTATATTGAGTTTTAGGAATATCATTTTTTTCAAATGTTGTATTAATCCTTTAAAGCCCGATCCAAGAATAAAACAAAACAGGAAATAACTTTTTTTTTGGTTTGAAGTCTTTATTTGGCCTTTTAACAAAATATGTAAAAAGAAAAAACAGAAATAAATTTTTGATATTAATAATTTATTACTATGCGATAAGTCAAGATTATTTTTTGTGTAGTCTTCTGCCCTCTGTTATCAGGTATATCTGATTGTGTACAAAAGGATTTTGAGCAAAGTTTTTACCACTAAATTATGCAAAAGGTGTCAGACGCAAAACATTTCAGAAACCGTATGTATCAAATATGATACATTTGGCATTACAGGGTTAAAAAACACATTTACATCAACTCAAGCATAAACACTCACTCTTGAAAGGTACATTTGCCAATAAAATGTTATTAATAATGTCCATGTACGCCAACTTTACTCCTCACTCCAGAGGAAATCTATCCACCAGAACAGAAGAGAATGTGATCTAATTTCAAAAGAATCCAGTAAGCAAAACTCAAGTTAAAAAAACACATTTGATTAAAAAATGTGAAAAATTTTTATTTTCTTTTTTTTCAAATTAAAAAACATTTTCAAACTTTCATATCTGTATTGCTTTTTTATTTCGATTTAGAAGCAACGTTCCTCTCTTGCAAAAATAATGGGAACAAAATTCCCTTCATATTTGGTCGTCTGCAGTGGGAACTAATCTGATTATCTTATTAGTAAAATTATTTAGTGCATGTAGGACACTTGGTGCTGATGCAAGCTGCTCAGAACCCCTGCTTCAAAACACTCAGAATCATCCCTTTATTAAAATCCACTTTCAGGATTCATTTCCTTCCTGCTGCTAATAAGCATAAACTTGCACTTCGCAAAGTTTCCTTTGTGAGGATTTATTCCCCACCTCTTAGATCACAGTTGGAGATATCTTGGGCGTCTGATTTCAGCATGTTGTGAGCCCTGCTGTCATTTCCTCCACCCCAACACATCATCCAAACCCTCCATTAAATGCAGCAGCTACATGCAGCAGCAAGCTTTAACAAACCCCACTGCAGCCGTCCTCAGGCTTCCTTTCTTGCATCTGTCTATCTGCCTCTGTGTTTCATCTGTTTGTCTATTTTTGTCCGCTCCTCCATTTATCATTCCCACTACCCGCCTTGCTGTCTATTTGTCCGTTTCTCTGTGATGTGAACTCATCCCTGCGTTATTATCATTGCTATCGATGACACACACACACAGACGCAGTAAGTAGCTGAGGGTTTGCAGAGGGAGCTCCGTAAGTGAATTAAGCTGATCTGGGCTGTGCTAAAGCTGACTCTGCTGACTTAGTGAGTACCAGTGGCAGATGGTTGGGTATTTGTCAGATGGGGCCATACTGTATTCAGAAAAGAAGTAATAATGTTAATGGTGTGCTCAAACTCACAGGCTCCCCCCAAAACACAGCTTTATATGTTAATATTTCATTATTCTATGGTAGGATCTTTTTTTTTCCTTGCCATATTTTTTCATTTGGCCAATCCAATTAACCAGCATTTATTTCAACTTTTGTGTCAAAGTAAAATAAAAAAAGTATCATAAAATGTAAACTTATTAAAAAAGCAGTCTTTAAATTATTAATTATTAAAGACTATTATTTTAATTTATATTGCATATCTACTGGGGAAAAAAAATTTATTGATTTTTTTTTTATTTCAGTATAGTATGGGAAAAAAGTCAGAATTTTGAGATTAAAGTCAGAATTCTGATTTTTTTTCCCATGTTAAACTGAAATAAAATTTAAAAATCAGTTAACTTTTTTTTTTTTCAGTGGCCCTAATCCTCTTCCGTACATATCTTTTAATTCTTAAAACATTGTGGGTTTAATTTATCAAAAGGTCAGAACAAAAACCTCTTTTAGAGTTTGACTTCATGATCTAGTGAGTGAAGCCAATAAAAGGAATTGGGACACAATACATGGCTTTCAAATAAACCAGCGGTGCATTAGATATAATTTAATGTCATAAACCTTTCTTGGTGCATAAAATGTTAAGAACACCTAAATTGTTTCTGGAACAAAGAATGGAAGGTTTGTAAATCTCAGTAACCGTCCCTTCACCTCTAAGCAGAGATAGGGACTCGAGTTTGTGACTCGTACTCGAGTCGCACTTAAGTCGCATATTTAATGACTTTAGACTCGACTTAGACTTGTGATTTCTGACTTGTGAACAATATTTTATTTTTAAGTGTTTTTGTTTTACTAACTTGACTGATCGCCGCTCGCCTCCCCGCACACAGCAGAGGTAAAAAATAAAAAAAAAACGGCAGAGGGGCTGTCAAACTGTCACGTAGCGCTGACGTCAATGACGCAACGCTACGTGACATATATGCCCGTGCGCCCGTCAATGCATGATCGACAAGCCAAGCTTTAAAAACTTCATGGCAGTCGTAGAGGAGAAATATGTTGTGAATAATGTTGTGAATTGGCACTAAATAAATAAACGGAATAGAATTTAAAATCCTGCCCGCCAAGTCGGTTCTGTCTGTTCCAGAGCATTAAGTTACAAAAAGTTATTGCCACAAAGTTTCTTTCATGAAAGAATTGTTATTGTCCTGGTATTTATTTAGGGTTTTTCTTTATCTTTATCATATGTATTAATAAAAAGCAGGATTTTTTCCGCAGCCCTCATTTTCACTTAAAAATGAAAGAGCAGACATTTACTCATAAAACTAGAAAAAAGTTGTAACCACAAATGTCAGGTAAATACTGTAAGAAAATTGTTGTTTTTGAAAGAAAAAAATAAATATGCAAAATTTAACTGGAAAAAAAATTGCGTGTGTGCTTTTTTAAATTTTATTTTTCATTTACCAGTTCAAGATAATGATATATTCCATAGATATAATAGCGACCTTTAAGCTATACCGTCTCAGTGACGGAGATGAAAACACAAGGAGAAACAAGCAAGCACGCAAATTATTGCACTTATTTTAATTTATCGAGTTATTAGAATTTATTGTGCGATTAATTGATAATTGTGACAGGCATTCTCAAGACTTGAGACTTGACTTGGACTTGCAAAAAATGACATGTGAACATGTCTGCCTCTAAGGGATGTACGTATTTTTGTGGAACCTCCAAATTTGCAGCCTCATATCTCCACAATAAGGCGCTGTCCACCATTGCAAAGCTTTACATGGCAGGTTCAACCCTCCAAAGGGTTTAAGAACAGCCGTCGATGTCATTTTTACTTTCTTTTTCTAAATCGTTTTCAGTGATTTTGGTGTGGCCAGTTAACATTAGATATATTTTGATTACATAGAAGAAATTACAGCAGGTAAGAAAAACATGATTATTGCCAATACACAAATACTGATGTGGCTGTTTAAAAAACAATCATGCCAAACAACCCCACCCTCAAATCATATAGACAATGTTTTAGGAGACTAACGGATCTATGCATTTTTTTCTTTAATTTGTGCCACTTTTTAAATTCCCATTTACATTTTACAAACAGTCTCCTGCCACTTGTGTGCCATAAAACAATTAAATAATATTAAATGAAATAATATTTTGATATATATTTAAATTGCATTATGCTTCCTTGGGTGCTGATTGTGTTATTTTTGTAAATGCTGGATTAAAAAAAATAAAAAGGTTTTTAAACAAAAACTGAGTCCCTAATTATTGATCTATGCTATGTCTGAAGGTAAAATGCGAAGGAAAGATGATCTGTCATGTAGAATGGGAGACTGAACCCCAAAATATCAAAGAGTAAATGCATAAAAAACGCTTCAACAGACATTGTTTTAATCACAACCTTCTTCATTCTCTTAGAAAAATGCATAAAGCTTTAATTTTCCAACAAACAAGGAGAATTTTTGGTTGTCTTGCAGCGGCTGAAGGAGCTGAAGCAGAGGGAGTTTTATAGAGCGCTGGCCTGCAGGAGGCAGAGGAGGCGCAGGGAGGAGAAGAGAGAGGAGAGAGCACTGAGGAGAGTCCATCAGCGTGACGTGAGGAGGACTGGGGAGTGGTGAGCTACATCCATTACTTCTTTTGTTTTCACTTTAATCCATTTGTTGCCCTTGTGGTGCGAAACTGTCTCCGACCACAGCAGATGTTGGCGTGTTTTTTTAAATATTTTATGCAACTAACGTTAAAAACGTTGCTGCTTTGTGAAGCAAACAGTTTTTCTTTTCAGCTCTGAGTTAATGTTCCTTTATGAAGTAATATATTTAATGTAAGAGACTGCTTGTGATAATAAATCTGCAGAAGCTAATCACCTGAACGCACGGCTCTCACTACATTCACTCGGTTATTTCATCAGGGTGACATTTATCATCTGCCTGCATTTTCTCTGCTTTAATCAGCGTCCTTTCTGTGCAGGTTTCTATGAAAGAACATTTTGCTGTGCACTTAGCATGGAACAGCACGCAGAGAAGGTTAGGTCAACATTTATTCATTTTTCCCAGAGTAGGTGGCGCCTAAATACAGAAATAAAAGGCATTTAATTGTTGAAATCCAGATTTGATAAAAAAAAAGATATTTTGTATCTAACTGAGTGTTTGTTTGTTATTTAAGGCTGTTAAGCAGCTGGAGTTCCCTTAATGCACTGCTAACAATTGAAAATGTCACAGCAGGAGTAGACTGTTGTGTGTCAGGTGCTGGACCCAGAATGCAGAAAACCAGGCTTGGAGGTTTATTTGGTTCTCAGGTGAACAGGGTAAGGTGGCGTCTCTGGAAGCAGGGGAGTTAAGTGGAGCAGCAGCTGGATATGAGGGAGGTGGGTGGTGTGCTCCTAGGTTCACAGAGCACAGGTTAGGTCACTGGAAAGAATCCCAAAAGGCTTAAGAGATTATTTCCACAAGAGGAAGATGTTGGCAAATCTACCAAGTAAACGATGACCATCAGGCAGCGAGCGCACAGGAGGCCAGGCGTTAAATATCGCTCCTCAGAGAGAGAACACAACCAAACTGCAACCAAACAGGCTCAGACACCACATAGATAGCCATTGATAGCGCTGCGCTCTTTAGAAGTCAGAACCATCATTATTCATTCCCACTATCACCTTCTTAAAAAGGAAGCAACTAATAGGAAATCAAATAATATTAACTATTTTAAAAATGTATTTAAAAAATGAGTAGATAAGGATGGGGGAGACTCGTCACTCAAAGCCTTTAGCCTCTTTAGTGTATTTAAAATGAACATAATGGAGGAGGGGTCACGGCACGGGACGCTGCTCATTACCCGCCCCCTACTGTCAACCATTCAAATGATGACTCTGCCAAAAGTGCAGACATGTAATAAATAGACTACTCACACAAGCAGCTTTAAAGAAACACTTATGTAAACTAGTCTGATCACAGATTTGGGATATTTTATGTGTGCAATATCGTTACAATGAGGCCTCCAATATGACGCAAATACATCTCCTATGGACGTGTTTCTGTGCGCTCATGTCTGGACTGTAAAAAAACAACTTCAAATTACAGTAAAATACGGGCAGCTGTGGCTGCCAGGAAATTACTGTAAAAAAATCTATACAAAACCTTACATTTTTTGTAAGCTTAAATTTTAGCTAAAAAAATTTTTTTTCACTGTCAATCATTGTAGAAAAAATAAAATATAGTTACCTTGAACTGTAATGTTCCCTTTCCATAGATTTTTACATTTATCTGCTGTAAAACAAGATATACGTTACAGTTCTAAAGTAATTTCTCGTTTATTTTAAAATGTGGAATAAACATTATTACGGTAAAAAACTTTAAAAAAGACTGAAATGCGGTAAAATGGGGTAAAACACACGGTAAAACAGTAAAAAATGTATTTCGACCAGTTAAATTTCACAGGAAATTCTAGTACAATATTAAAGATTTTCAATAAAAAACAGTCAGATCTGTTTCTACTGTATTCCATGCAATCCAATCATCCACCATGACCTGAAAAAGAGTGAAAAGAAAAAGGAAAATGAAAAAACTGCTTATTTGCACACATGCAGTACGACGACCCGCAGGCATGGATGGACTGGGAATCCAGGGCTCCTGGCCAGCCTCATTCATTGCTTATACACCTTAATCATCTCATTATCTTAAAAGATCAATAAATGTTTTCTAACGATAACCTATAATTTATTTTTTTTTTATCTCAACAAAACAATAAATGGTTTAACCGGGTTAATGAGATAGTAATCTTGAGAAGGCAAAGGAATGTAAAAAAAGGCAAGTACAACCGCTTTCGGCTTCCGTAGATTCCTGTAGGCATGTAGAGCGCCATTTTCTCTCCAGTTTTCTAACATGTGCAGCTCTGCATTAAACCAGGCAGCCAGCTTTCCATTTTTTAAGTTTTTCTTTTTCAAAGGAGCTGCTTTGTCTAAGGCAGTACGCAGAGAACTAGCCACCCCATCAACAAAATCATCAATTTGTGCAGGGGGTTAAATTAAATGTTTGCCTTTTGCAGTGTCGTTCAGTGATACAAAGGAGAGAGAAAGTGGAACAGATTCTTTTAAATTTATAGCTGCATTATCAGATGATGAGCTGCTAAAGAGAAAATTACCAGAATTCAGAAATGTTAAAGAGTGAAATAGTAGAAATTCTTCTCATCTTTCAGAAATAGGCTGTCATGTATGTGGTTTGTGTTTATCAAAGCAGGTTTACATGCATGCTTTCATAAGTGCAAAGCATCATAAACTGCATCTGAGCGTGTATGTTTAAAAACAAAACCCAGACCGGGCAGCTTCTGGCTAAAAACATGTGAGGACGGTTGATCTGGCGAGCCTCCAGCGCGTACAGTAGTACATGTGAGCACGATTTGAGCTTTGAGAGTCACAACCCAAACACGCCCACGCCATGAGAGCGCGGATCTGTGCCAGAAAGCAGTCCCTGCAGACACCATCAAAACATTCACAGCTCTTTAATCTATGCTTGAAAGTTTTCTGCAGAAGAATTTTTAATCATTCAGAATTTCATGTGAAGTGTAAATTACATTTGGATTAGGTTAACATTATGTTATTGAATAATATTGTTTCATTGTGAGCTTTCCTGCTGATCATAAAAAAAAACAGTTTTCATTGAGTTGCGTCACTTTTAACACTGTTGGTGTGTGAGAACTGCAGGGACCAACTGCTGTTTCCAAGAACTTTTAAAGTGACCTTTTTCCTGTTATTATTCCTGATGCAAAAATATGAGCTGCCCTATGTTTCAAGAGCTGCTTTTTTCTTCTCATTTCCTATTGTTCTATGTTTTCAATGACAAACCAATACTTAGAACTAGACAGAAAACTTTACTGGCTCTAGATCACAATTTACTTTTTTAGGTTGGTTCCTCCCTGTAAAGGAATAGTACACCCAAAACATGATTAGCCTTCATTTTCTTGTCACCCCCATGCTGAACAACACTCTGGAGTACTTTTTTGATATCTCAAATGCATCTGGAGATCTGGGAGGCTTCTTGCTGTCTGCTGACATTCAAATAATGGAGGTCTATGGCGCCCGAGGCAGAAAGGTCCATAAAAGTCCACAAAAAACGTGTCAATATTCCTCCATACTGCTCGTCCAATGTATTCCAAGTGTCCTGATTTGGTAGCGTCCATAATTTACTCGAAACGAAGTCATTTAGAATGTTTTTAGAGCATAAACAGTAGTGTATAGGATTTCCTAAAAGCGCGCGCCTGCGCGTTCACGAGTCTACGGAAACTGCGGCAGACCAAACCAGATGAAAGTGCGCATTCAGCTCGGCAAAGAACTCATGCTCTTCCTCAACACTGAAGTCCTCAGACATTTTTCTTTCGTTGTTTCTTTCTTTGCACAGGTAAACAGCACATTTCTTCTTCTACGCTTGCATTATCGGCAGAGCAGACGCTGAATGCGCACTTTCATCTGGTTTGGTCTGCCGCGGTTTCCTTAGACTCGTGAACGCGCTTTTAGGAAATCCTATACACTACTGTTTATGCTCTAAAAACATTCTAAATGACTTCGTTTCGAGTAAATTCTGGACGCTACCCACTCAGGACACTTGGAATGCATTGGACGAGCAGTATGGAGGAATATTGACGTTTTTTGTGGACTTTTATGGACCTTTCTGTCTCGGTCACCACAGACCTCCATTATTTGAATGTCAGCAGACAGCAAGAAGCCTCCCAGATCTCCAGATGCATTTGAGATATCAAAAAAGTACTCCAGAGTGTTGTTCAGCATGGGGGTGAGTAGAAAATGAAGGCTAATCATGTTTTGGGTGTACTATTCCTTTAAGTGAGCCAAAGTTAGGTGATGGACAGAAACAGGTCCACAGGTGGGTAGGAGAGAATCTACAGGTGCATAAAAAGCAAGAGAGTTCAGACAAAGAGAGAGAAGCAGAGAAGGAGCATCGCTCATGCTTTTCCACTCGAAAAATGATCTAGAAATAAGTAAAAGTTTCTTATATTAAGTGTATTTACCCTTAATTTAAGTAGGTAAATGAGATAGTTTGCCAATGGAATGAAAATTTCTATTCTTAAAAGAAGATAATTAGATAATATGCACTTGTAATAAGACAATGCAATCGTGTTTTCTTATTTTAAGTGTAAATTGTCTCGTTCCATTGGCAAGATCTTACCTTTACTTCCTTAATCCAAGAAGAAATGCACTTATTTTAAGAAAAAAACGACTTATCTAGATTTCGATTTTTTCCAGTGTGATATCTAGAGAGAGATGTTTATATGGCTGTGATTTAAATAAAACTACTTGTATTGCTAATTATGATGGCGTGCACTTTCGGCATAATTCTTATTTCATAATAACTATCAGGAACTACCAGCATGTGAGCATGACATAGCAAAGTTTCATAAATTTCATAATTTGGCTGTGACTCCATCCTGGAGAGAAATATCAGCTGTGCTGCTGCCATCAACACCTTTGTTTATAGATGTTAGAGATTGGCTTGTTTTCCAGTGTAGTCCTGTTTCTTTGACTATGACTGACTGTGACTCCTCTGACATGTGAGTCGGCTCAGAAGTGTCCTCCTGGCTGTGTGTTTCCTGGATGGGGTCACCTATTACAGTTGTTATTTTCTATGTCTGCTTCTGTCTCCTTGAACCCCAGTCGGCCTCAGCAGATGGCCGCTCACACTGAGCCTGGTTCTGCTGGAGGTTTCTTCCTGTTAAAAGGGAGTTTTTCCTCTCCACAGTCGCTACAAGCATGTGAGGGATTGCATTCGATTGTAATTCAACTGGCTTTCCTTAGATAGAAAATTTGACCTAATGATCTAGTTAAACTGTAACGTGTCTTGAGATGAGTGTGCTATAAAATAAACTGAGTTGAATTGAATTCTACTATGACATATGCCCTTAAAAGGAAAAATGCATCTTGTGTGGCTTCTTATGGATTTTCAGAAAGCCTATAAAGTCTTTCTGACCAACTACACAGTGTTCAGCGCACACTCTCTGAATATAAAGAGTCATGGTATCGACTGTCACTCTCATTCAGACTAACTACAAAGCCAGTTGGTTTGTTGCACAAAGTGAGAAGAAAAGATTTTAGCTTCAATTTCCTGTTTAATTCCTCTCCTATAAGTTCTTTCTAATCTCTCTATTGATTTTCTATTGTCCTGTCTTCTTTATGTATTCTATTTAATTTACTATCTTCCTTTAGCTCCTTTTCCCATTTCCTTTCTTTGTGTTTCCTTCTTTTGTTCAGCTGTTCTCTTCCCTAATTTTCCATTTCTGACCATCTTCCTCCACTTTTCTTTTGTCTTCCCCTCAGTGCTCCAGGTTCTGGTCCCATGTTCCGCTCCACCACTGTTGCAATTGACCCAGCAAATCCGTCACAAGCCAACGTTAAGCGGAACTGGGAAGATTTCTATCCGAGCGGTGCCGAGCAAGCAGCAAGTAAGAGCTTTTATCTGCTTAAACGCCATGTGCCAGGCTGCTTAAATAGTTTATGAGAGAGTGTTTGGTTTTGGTGATGAGGATATCACTCTTGATGCTGAAGGATTAACCGGCGTGTGGTCTGCTGAATTATCTGTGTTGACAGCAGAAATAAAATGGGACAGAAATGAACACGAGGAAGAGGCGCAACGAAATACAAGAAGAAAATTGTGTTATGGGCAATTATACAGAAAATGAAAATCACGCTGGATGGATTCAGGAGAAGCAGCGACCGTTAAAGCGTCTCAAACCCAAAATAGTTGAAATTAGCCGTAGAAAAACCTGCAGAAGAATGTTCATTGCAAATTTACACAAACAGTCTTTACTATTGAGAGGTGAAAATCATCTCAGGTGTAATGACTTTTTATAAGAATAATGTTGCATATATTGTCCTGAAATGATCAGTTAAATTTAGACCATATTCAAAGTTATATATCGTTTTTTTTTTTTTTTTTTTTTTTAGTTTTTTATAACATAAAGAACTTGAAAAATGCAAACTTACCTTTAAAGCCTTAGAAGAGATTTTGATCATTTCTTTTTCCTTTTTCCATTGTGAAACTGATGCTGTATTGCAGTTAAAGGGAACCGACCAATACTGATATTGACCCGATATAATGTCAGCATGAATCATACATTATTTTATTACATCTGAACTAGGGGTGGAACGGTTCACAAAATCCACTGTTCGGTTCACGGTTTCGTGGTCACGGTTTTCGGTTCGGTATATGTTGATTGTTAGGAAAATCTATCATGTCTTGTAAAGTACAATGCGCTGACGGAGTATGTGGAATCTGGGGGTAAAGGAGGACAAATACACGTTCGGCTGGATGCTGCGCCGGACGCCGGACAGTGCAATGAAAATCCGGACTGTCCGCCCTAAAGCTGGACATCCGGCCACCCTACTTCCAACTCCTGTTCTTTCCCACTCGCCATACCCACATAATTCACCACAACAATTGATTTTTTTCTGCTACACCCGGCTAAGCTGCTTCGCTTCTTCTTCTTCTTGTTTACTACTGCTGGTTGGCTTTGGTCGCAGTACCGCCACCTTCTGCTCTGGAGTGTAAACGCTTCGCCTATGAGAAAAAGGAGCAGCGCATGAACCGAACGAAACACACGCCAACCGAACCGAGACAGTCGAACCGAACGGTTCAGACGGTTTTCATAAACCGTTCCATCCCTAATCTGAACCATGTATTATACTGGGCTAGAGAAACGAATAGAAGCAAAGAGTCTCAGAGGGATATACGGATCTGATGCTATTTTCAAAAATCGGTCCAATATCAGCTCTAAATCTAATAGTGGAATATATCGGCCTGCATCTAAAATCTCTGATGAAGGATAAGCAAGATGATAAAAACGCTTTAAATAGAGGCACTCTGTTTCTATTTGAAGTTTCTCTAACCAGTTGGCTAATAATAAATGCATCAGTCATTCTTATACTTATTGATGTTGACTATTGTGCTTTACTTACTTTATTTGTGATGTTATTGTATCATGTCAGTGTCTGTATCATTCAGTATTCAAAGCTGCAGTATAAGTATCGTATCAGAATTGATAAATCTGTATCAGCACATCCACACCATAGGGTTTCTTTCAGCCTGTTACTATGGAGATTTATGATGCAGGCCGATATATATATCCTGATATGCATTATTTTGTCTGATATTGACCATATCTGACTAGGAAAGGACTGAGCAGCAGGAAAAAAAAAAAACACTGACTCAAAACGCTGTTAACACAGTTAGCTGCACCCAACCTCTGCTACCTTTGGAAAAAGTAAATTAGCAGAAAGAGGAAAAAAAGCTGAAACATGAGACATGTCCACACCAGTCCTTCAGTCGGTGCTCATCCAGTGTGGGCCGACAGATAGGCTAGTAGTCAAAGGTGAAAACATATTGAGTGAATTTTAAAACTTGATTTAATACATTTTATCAGATTCTATTGAATCTTTTTTCATATTGTTTTTTACAGGTGAAATTCTTTTCATTTGAAGTCTAATATAAACACTCTGTCTTGACCAAAAAACATGTTCATCTTCACTCCTCACTCCCCCAGAAGTGAAGAGAGTGAAAAAAAAAAAAAATATATATATATATATATATATATATATTTTTTTTTATTTATCAAAAGTGACAATACAAAAGAAATGCAATTTAGAAATATAAAATCTGAAAGAAAAAAAAAGAATTTGAAAAGAAAAAAACAAAATATAGGAATACGAAAATTATTATTCTGGAAACCTTTTTCGAATCAAACTTTTTCAAAGTTTGATTTCTGGTATCCCTTTTCTTTTTTATTTGAATTTACAAAATGTGTTCTTTGCTTGGAACTAGTGTTTTGGCCCCGATGCCCGATACCTGGCTGTGCAGTATCGGCCGATAACGATAACATAATAATGTCAAATAATTGCCATCATGGCTTTATGTCAAGCTGCTGCCTACCTTTGTGAAGCAGGAAAACATCTAATACAAAGTGAATCCAGTAGAACTTTTTATTGCCTACCAGGAGTGAGTGACAATAGTTGTATAAACTTATGGCTCTCAAAATGGTATCAGTGCCGATACCGATACCACCATTTTAGGGCAGTATCGGGACCCCGTCCGATACTGGTATCGGTATCGGTGCAGTACTACTTGTAACAATAATAGAACAAAGTTTATTTCATATAGCGACAGCTTAGTCGAAGGACTGGACTGCCCTGTTTCTAACATAACACCAAAATAAGCATCACTGCTATTGAATTAACTTATTTGGCCAGCAGAAGGCCTAAGCTCCTCATGTCCATTTTGGAGTCCTGCTCCCTCATAAATTGTCTGTACCTGGTGAAAGCTGAGCCAACGTACTGTAGATGCTCCTTTTCTTCAGATTTTTACCTACCTTTCTTCTTTTGGTTTGTTTCTCTTGCCTCTCATAGTATGTATGGAACTCTATTTGAAAAGAAAGTAGAAAGTAGAACGATCTACAGGTGTTTGTTTAAAACACCTCCAACATGTTTCAGATACTCTGATCAAAAAGGGAACCTCAGCATGGCATTAACCATTGGGTGCACCAGATCCTGCGTGTTTATAAATACCAATTATGCTATGAGAACACTTTCATTTTTCATGTGATGCTATTAGACTTTCAGATAATATTTATTGATAAACGGAAAATTTGATTTTTACAAGTAAAAAGAAATTTCACACTATCCCTTTAAAAATATTAGTTAATGCAAAGCTGACAGTTAAATAACCCAGAGAATTAAAGGGTTTTTATATTCTCTGAGGCACATTTGAATCACAGAACCTCTTAGTGTAAAGCCAGATCTATATTTACATATAAGTGAGTCTGTCAGTGAGGAATTGCTGGACTGAATTACTTTCTGTCTCCTTGTTTGAATTTGTTTAGTTCATCTGAAGCGGGTTTGTGTGCGAAAAAGCCACATTTTAAAGATAAAAAGCATAACAGACTCCAGAGAAACAATCAGTCCTCTTCTCTGAAAAAATTAACCCCTGCTCCCACCTCCTCATTCGCTAAAGGTTCTCATATTAAAGTCAAAACCACAGGAAAAGTTGGACATCTCCCTTTAACTATAGCTGTTTCTCTGAGTGCTAAATGCATTTGCATTTTCACAAAAGAGAGAGAGGATTTTCATTTTAAGGCTTGCCTTCTTTAAAGCCCCAAATATTTCATAAACTGTGTTCTCTGGAATAAGAAGGAGGTGCATTACAGAAACACTTTAAAGCCAGCAGTCATTTTAAAAACCTTTGCCCAGAAATATCAGTCTGAATTGTTTAACAAAGTTGTGTGCAGACAGATGAGTGTCTGCCAGCTTGTGGTGCACCAAAATGGTTATAAAAGATGAATATTAAATGCAGGGAATAAAGCTCCTAAAATCTTTCATTTTTATAAATCACCAGTCTGATACTTGCTTTGCTTTACAGGCATTACAGACATGAAAATCTGATGCATTTGGTAATTTTCAGTCATTACAAAGCTGATTAATTTCCATATGATGTTCAATAAATGGTTTAAAAATCTGAATTCAGCCTCCAAGTTTGTTTTGTGGATTTTATGTGATCGTTACAGATTATTAATTATACAAATATGTACATAGACACCGGCTAAAATGTAAAAAACAAAACATCCCATTGCAAATCATTGGTTTATAGTCCCGTTATTTGTCTTTAAGAAGACCCAAAACCATTTGATCCTAATAAAATAAAGTTATATACACCAAGCTTCCATCCTATTAGCCCTGTTTGAGCAAAAATAGAACTCCACCTGAAAAATGAAAATTTGAAAAAAGAGATAAAAAAATAGAAAAATCTTTAAAAAATTTATTTTCAAACATAATATTTAAAAAAATATGTAAAAAAATGAAAATCTAACAATAGAAAAAAAAACAGAGAAAAAAATATGAGGCTTTTAAATCTGAAAATAAAAATTCTCAGCCATTTATCCTGTCTACTCATGGTCCTCAAAAAAAAAAAACTAGGTAAAACCAAACCATTGCCTGTCCTGAACTTGATTACAGTCTATATTGTAAGGATTTGAAACAACCGAGAGAGAGTGCCAAACCAGGAAATTAGAAAACGTCTAATTTAAAACCTATGCCTTCATGCTTGTATGGAATTGGCAAAATTAAACCAAAATATGTTTTAAAAACAGAAAGGTTCAAATGTATCTATTAATTATATAAATCGCTGCAACATTAATTTCCAATATAAATATCTTAATAGACCTGTATGTTTCCCTGCACCTTTAAATCCTCCAGATGTGCTTCAAACAATGAAGCAGAAAATGTTGAACAAATGAGTGCAATATTGTAAAAAAAAAAAAAAAAAAAAAATTACTCTAACAGAGTCTCTTAGAGTGCATCAGAATTTCTCAGATTTTATTGCTGGGCAAGATAAACAATCATGGTACAATGCTATGTTTTGCATGTATATATAAGCCGTGTCTGCAGTAGTAATTCTCTGCTTTCTTCTCCCATCCAGAACCTCAGACTTCACTGATGCAACCCTTTCTCCCTCTGGACCCTGCACTCCAGACCAGACTACTGAGCGACACTCAGTGGGCGTATGGCCAAACAGATTTAAACAATACTACAGGTGCTGCCGACAGACCTTGCATTCTTAAAAAAACCCATCTGGACCTTCGAGCCACCATAGACCCCAATGACACAAACTGCACTGTTGCAAATCAACTTTACAACCGTTTACAGTCTCATTGTTACGTCACGACTCCAACAACTGCCAGTACCTCAAACACCTCCAACGACGCTACGACGGACGCGACAAAAGGAGTCGGCAAGATGAGCAGACTTCGCCCTGTGTCCTTCACTCTGCCTAAGCGAACGTGTGTCCTCCTGCACCAATCCGCCGCCGTCTTTGTCCAAGCAGGAAAGAGTTCAAGTTTGTCTGGGAAACAACAGGGTGTGGCAAATCAGGAAAGAGCAAAACATCAAGGAGAGAAAACTGCTGATCAGGGGCTGAAGTCTCCAGTGTCTTCAGATGTGGAAGCCTTGGACACTAGAAACCGGTGCGGTGTGGACAGTAAGATTGAATTTCAAGCTGCTGAGTCTGCAGACAAAGGACTGTTGGAACAGCCTGGGAATAAAGCCTGGATCTCCTCATGCAATAGCAATGTGATTGGAGTGGAGAACTCAACCATTAGTGGGAGTGCAGCCCAGCACTCCTTATGTATAGACAATGAGACTGAGGCAGAATGTGTGGCCGTAGCTCATCTTTCTTCTAACTGTGACAAACCGGAGCAGACTTCTGACAGCATTAGCCCTAATTTAGCCATTGAGTTCCACAATCAGGAGGCAACACCTGAAGAAGAGAAAAATCTGCTTTGCCCAGCACCGAATGACTCTGAAGAGTCTCCAACGTCTCCAACACAACCCGGAAAATCAAACATCCTCTCATTAACCTGCAACAAAGCAGCATCACCTGTCCATCCAAATCGTCCTAAGGAGCCTTTCTGTCAGGTACTGAGCCGTGATGGAGGCAGGGTTCTTCTCTGGCCCACAGAGATGGTAAACTACACCAAGAAGTCCCCCTCCATATCTTACAGCATCAACCCTCTACTCTACGACTTCAGAGCCCATCACAAGGCCAAAAACGGGGGCACAGAAAAGAAAGGAGGGCTAGAGGAAGGGAAGGAGGGAATAAAGCCATCTGTGATCAAACAGCTCCACTGCCAAGAGAGGCACGGAGATTCAGAGGGAGGAAGAGGAGCGAAGATAGATGAAAGGGAAGAAGAAGCAGAAGGAGGACAGGCAGGAAATCCTGTGGACGTTGACAACCGTTGCGATAGCTGCGACGCAATCGATGGATGCTTCGGCTGCAGTCATGAAAAGGCTTTAAAATTTACTCCCGTTTCAGCAGAATGCCACTATTCTTCAGTGCAGGGCCTTCAAAAAGCAATGAGGAAAAGGAGAAGAAGGAGGGCAGGGACGGGCAGGGGGATGCGGAGGAGGGGGAGAAAGAGAAGAAAAGGAGATTCAAGTGAGAAAGCAAAGATAATGAGTGCCCTCTCTGCAAGTCAGATGTTTCAGGAGAGAGAAGAAGAGACCCTGAGAAGAGAGGGCAGCGTAAGAGACGAGAGGAGAGATAAAGCGCTATTAAGTAATCTTACTGCAAATCGACCAGAGGAAGGGAGAGAAAAGAAGACAAGGAAAGAGGAGCTAAGGATAAGAGGAGATCAGGCAATGCGAGACGGGGCAGGTAGAAATGACGAGAAGAGGGGAGAGCTATTAAGTAATCTTCCCATGAATCGGTGTAATCGGTGTAACCAGCTGTGTCTGCAGGTGAAGCGGGAGGCCAGCCACATTCAATCCCTCCAATCAGACTCTGGATGGGGCCTTGGACTCAGAAAGCTCCTCTGCAGGGGTGCAGCATGCAACTCTGTGATTAGCCCGGCCCCCAAGTCTGTTATGGAGACATCATGCTGCCCTGCAATTACACCTGATGACAAAGAGATGGAAGGGATGCACAAAGACACGCGGGGGGAGGAGGGGCAGGAGCACTGGAATCTGAGGAGTGCTGAGATAAGAAGCACGGAGAATGGTGAGGAAAACACGTGTAAGCTAGCGATTAGCAGTGTTACTTCTCCCTGTCGAGACTCAGCATGTGAGCGCTACGTGCTTAAATCTGGTAGAGAAACAACAGGAAATCCGCAGATTAGCCCCGTCCCCGATTCCTCCAGAGATGCAACACAAACAGTACCTGCAGGACAAAGCTCGCCCACGATAGCTGAGAGCCCACGCTGCTCGGAAACGATGCGGGATGTCACAACGACTGGAAAGAGGAAGGGGGGATCGCCGGGGCGAGTGGCGCCGAAGAAGAAACGAAGGAGAGGAAGGAGACAGTTGAGGAGATTCATGAACATTCTAATGAAAAGGCGACAAAGAGCTCAGGCCTCAGGGGCCTGCTGCGTTCAGGAGCTCAGATCTACAGACCACCACTCGCTGTGTAGGTCGCATCCATCTCCATGCCACAGCTCCAACACCGATGAGGAAACACTGAGCTGTGGTTCTGATGATCCAACCAACCATGGCTGCCATGATGACGGTGGAGGCTGCAGTCACCTGAACTGTGATCCCTTGATACATCCCCGCGACTGTCACGCCTGTAACCCACAAACACAGCAAAGTCAGGGAGCCAAGGGGTCTATTGGAGACGAAGGAAACGAGCCTGATGCCACATTTGCTGAGGCGTGTCACTTAGATACAGCTGAGCAGAAGTCTTCCTTTAAAAGAACAGAGCTATCTGTGCATGCACGTTTGACTGATTCCCTCACAGGTAGTACTAACTACCAACGTCAACATGAAAGCAAGCACACAAATGAAGAGAAAGACTCCACAAACGGAGAAATCTGCAAAACCGATGACACATTTCACTGCAGCTGCAACTTTAATGATAAAATTGACGGGAGAGATCGCAGTGCGGAGGCTGAGACCAAAGCACAGCGTGACATTCAGGAGAGAGGCCCTTCCTCTGATCCAGAAAATGATTCTAGAAGCTGTGGGGATGTTCATCAGAGTGGAACTGACGGTGGTCAGCGCCGTGGTTTCAGCTGTAATTCTGATTGTAATACCTTTAATGATACCAGAAATGAAGCAGAACATGTACTCATGAGGGAGAGGCAGAGAAAGCAGCAGGAGGAGGAAGAGGAGGAGGAGAAGCTCTTGGAGAGGAGGAGAGAGGAGTGGGAGAAGGAGTGGGTAAGCAGGAAGGAGAAGGAGGAGAGGGAGAGGAGGAAAGGGATGGAGTTTGAGCGTTTGTTTTCAGAGAAGAGGCCGTGTTTTCCTCATCACCTCCCCCCGCACTGCGTCCCCCTCCGCGCTCCGCTCCTGCTCCAGCCGTCCCTTTCCTCCTCCTTCTCCTTCCATCAAACCTTTATCCAACACAACCTCTCCCTTCTTCCGCCTCCATCACACCTTCCCCTCTCCTCATTCCCCCATCTTTTCCCTTCCTTCTCCCCGCACCTCTCTCCAATGGCTCCACCACCGCCCCCTCCTCCCCCTCCCCCTCCTATATCTTTCCCTCCATCATTTTACGCCTCCTCCCCTATTCCCCTCCTGGATGCTCCCTCTCCTTACCCCTTAGCAGCAGCATTTCACCCCCTTCAAAGTCCCCATCCTTCCCTGTACCCTCCTCCTCATCCAGCAGTCCTGCCCTTACAGGTGTTGCTCTAGGTCGTCCTTTTCCCCCAGGAGAACTTCCCCAACATTACCTAAATAAAACATCCAGGGTGAAATCTGAGTGAATTTAAAGTCTAATTGAAAAACTAATCCGATAGTTCTTAAAGCAGAGCTTGTTCCATCCTTATGCTTCAGCAGTGATGCACATGGCTGAGAGAAAAAAGAAAAAAGGAATAAAAGATGGCTAATTATCCTCATCAGCCGCAATCCCGCTCCAAATGAGCCTCAGGTGTGCAGGCTGTGGGATCATGGCGCCAATTCACAGCTGGGCTCGTTTGGCTCAGCAGAAATCAGTCAACGCTTCCCGTTTTGCATTTCAAACCAATGATTTTCTTTCTGGGGGAATTTTGGTGATGTTGAGTCCTTGCATACTTTCAGATATCTTCACTCTGTGATTAGAAGCACAGGTATTTCTCCCAGAGGGTGTTTCCTTTTCAGTGTGTTTTTGGAGACATCATAAGGCTGATCCTCAAAACAATAGAAATGATCAGCCAATAAAAACTAAGTCAAAGTACCTTCAAAAGTATGACCAGTCATGTAAAAATATTAGACCACTCTTGTTTTCTTCAATTCATTGTTCATTTTTTATCTACAAGACATTATTATAATAAAAACACATAAAAAGAGTTTAAATCAAGAGTGAATTTTCAGACATTTTCCATGGTTTCAATTGGCGATCCATTTTTTCCAAACTGACAATGCTGAGCATCTCATTTCTACTTATTCCGATACTCCCGCTGAATAAAAAAAAACACAAAAAAACAGCTACTGTACTTAGTCGATATTACAGCCAATATCCGATACAGCCTCTTATTAAACACACTTTTTTTTCTTGGTATGGTTTACCGTCTCTGGGGGCCAGAGAAGAACCCTGCCTCTGCATGTTTTATTATAACAGTGCAGAGGCAGTAGTATCTCCCCAGCACCGGGATCCCTTAGCCACAGGCTACCAAAGTGAGTCCAAACCTCCAGAGAAATGGTCTATTCTTTCCGTCATTCCCTGGTTCCACAGCAGGCAGTCAGGTTATCCTAAGATCTGCACTCTCTCACCACCTCATGGGCTTTATTCCTAAAAGGTGTTAACTGGTTGTTCCAATGTCTCTGCTCGGAGGTCCTTCAAGGACAGCCTGGCCTCCTGCAAAATGTCCACCTGTTGGTGCAGCTATTTGAATATATGAACAGAGGTAATGCACAACCTGCAGCACAGTACGCGGTCCAGGTCAACCTGCTGACAGCAAATAGACTCCATCACTGTGGGCATTGTTGAACAGCAGCTATGACAGGTAGTCCGCCCAGCCTGCTGCACCCAGAACACAGGCACCCATGTAACCCCTTGCTCACACTGGCTCCGGTGCGGTTACCGAGCCAACGGAGACCGCAACTCCCGCACACCCCCTCTCACACCGCCCTTTTGACTACGGTGCGGTGCGGCTCTGCGGCTCCGGCAACAGGTCCGGAGATTTAACTCGCGAGAACAGAAGTTCACTTGAGTTCACGTAACTTCACGCGATAACACGGCCCAAATAAGGATATTTGCCGAATGGGTACCATAGCATAAGCAATGGGATTTAGAGGCTGGAGTCTCCTATCAGCTTTGTCTTCATCCATCCATACATTATCTGACACGGTTGTCCCAATTGGGGTTGCGAAGGGTGCTGGTGTCTATCTCCAGCAGTCAATGGGTGAGAGGCGGGGTCCACCCTGGACAGGTTGTCAGTCCATCGCAGGGCAACACAGAGACACACAGGAAAAGCAACCATTCATGCAAACACTCACACCTAAGGAGAATTTAGAGAAGCCAATTAACCTAACAGTCATGTTTTTGGACTGTGGGAGGAAGGTGGAGTACCTGGAGAGAACCAACGCATGCTCAGGGAGAACATGTGAACTCCATGCAGAAAGACCCTGGGCCAGAAATCAAACCCAGAACCTTCTTGCTGCAAGGCAGCAGTGCTAACCACTGCGCCACTGAGCAGCCCGCTTTGTCTTCAATCATACCAAATTTCTAAAGTGCTCTACGGTTGTGATGTATTGCTGGTATATCTGATGCATTCATTGCTAGCTAAAGCATCAACCAACCCCGTGATCTCACTGCTTGGAGTAGTGGAACATGGCGGCGTCCTTACCAAAAACAACGCTTTGTTTTTTCTCTTTAGTTTCATCTATAAAATATGCTTTTAGTTATTGAGTTATTTTTATCTAACATAACAAAACTTTATTGCTCCTTTAAAGAAGCGATTCACAGGTCAGCAGGCAGTTCTTTTAATTTTCTCTTTTTGCGTGCATACATTCATTAATAAGCAATTCATATTCAAATGACCAAATCTCTTAAATAAATGGATGGAAGATCTGCAAATATAAATAATTAATGGACACAAAGCAATTCTTCAAATCTGAAACTTAACAGCAGTCCCAGCTTTTGCCAATGTTGAACAAAGAAATGTGTTTTGCAGTGTATTGAGTCAAGCAGCTGTAGATAGGAGGCGGTGGAGGTAAATGCAGCTGTTTAGAGCAACTGTTTATAGCCACTCTTAAACTGCTAGCAGAACAAGTATTGTGATCATTTTAATATGGCCTGACCAGAGCAGTTTACCTGGCTTAACATTTGCAAGTGCAATCTATGGAGATCAACCACAATACACCTGCTAATTGCATGTGCAAACGTATTCTGCAAATTGTTTAATTGTTGATAACATTCCAGAAACCCAATTATGCTTATAGCAGCTCTTCATATAGCAAGGAAGCATTATATAACTTATAGAACGTGCATTTACTCTAAAGCTAAGCCCATCAGACTGCAGTCCCTGTCCCAGATAAAACGTGTGGATGATAACCCAATGTTCGTTCACTATTACTGACATCCAACAGTTTCTCGATGGGGTTTAGATCCAAGCTTTCAAGTAGACATTTAAAATGCTGACATCTTTTTAATTCAGTGCTCCATTAGACATCACCAAAATGAATACCCAGATTTGATGAAGGAAATCACCCTCTGGACTGTAGTACAATGTTTCACCATGTTGAACGAAACTCAACATCACTCTGATTTTCTTCCAAAACCAAAGGATCTTGTTTTTGTTTTTTTTCTGCATTTATCTGAAATATAGATTTTACTTTCGGCATCCTGAGTTGAGTAAGAACAGATCTACAGATCTACAGTGTCACAAAAGAGAAATATAACGGACATACTGCAGGCTTATCAAGTAAATGGATAACTTGTGCAGCTCGGTAAAATAGTTTGAAAGCTATTAGATCATTATCAGTCACCGCAGACAGTGAAAAGCTAAATAGATGCTAAATTGTGAGAGAGAAGTTAAACAGTGTGCTTATTAAAGGAAAACTGGTGAGCAAGGAATAGGAATGACCAATGGATCATTATTTATACTTAAAACTAAAATGTTTGCGCTTATTTAATGAATTTAGCGTTAATCAGTAAAAAAATTAAAACAATTTTTTTCGTGTCGATCACCGAGTCTGTGAGCGGCCATTTTTGCCCAAATATAGTACCACCTCCCTCCTGCCATCTTCCAGCAGTGACGTCACGGTGCGGTAAGCCTAGCGCCATTCTCCCCGCTTTACAAGCTAAATCAATGGGAACTACTAGACACATCTGCAATCAACAACAATTATTGAAGATTTCCAGAGGACTTCACCATTGAAATTCACCAGAGCTATAGTGAAACTGACAATGCCCACGTGCATGGCAGTTAAATGTTAAAATAAAAAGTGTAAAAAAAATATATATAAATTATTTCACCTTTCTGGTTCCTGATCCTCCACGGACGGGTTGGTCGTTGGATCGCCAACTTGAAGAGGGAGGATTTGCCATCGAACTTCTGGCCAGAGAAAAAACCCGTAATATGTAGCCAACATTTGGAAGAAGAATGTTTTCAAGATGACTTGGATAATAGCGCGTTGTGACAAACACCAGATACAGCACTGGGACTTGATCAACAGCCGATACCGCACCGTGACGTCACAAACCAGTAGGTGGCAGTAGTGTTCTTTGACAAACATGGATGCCTCCAGTAAAGCACATTCAAAGGAAAATTACTCTGAATTAAAAACTTCATTTATTGAGCTGAATGTAATAATTTCATATTTAAAATACTTTCAGAAGTTTGAATTCTGAATATGAGCGCACTTTCCTTTAGCAGATAGAGATTTAAGGTAGATTTTCTAATAGAGAAATAAGTTAGCTGATCATTAGCATAAACAAAGTGAAAACGGATTTAAAGCTTGAGAACAAATTTAAATGCCTCCACTAAAACTTAGGTCAGATTAATTTTGCAAACACTTTTTTTGTCGCTGCCAAACCTTTTTATGATGACTGCTGGTGGCAACGCAATCCTTTTCACCTTGATTTTATTGAACCTGTTCCAAGTTGACCTATTGCCTTAAACATCAAAACAGCTGACAAACAGTTTTAGCTTGCGGCTGGCAGCAGCATGAACTCTGTCTCTGTTGTTGTTGGAAAGCCTCTGATGTTCCAGGCTTCTTTTTCTGTTGTATATCTGCTGCTGGTACTTGCGTGTCAAAGCCTCGGGCAGAAACCACGGAGCATGCACTGACCACCCACCCACCACTGAGTCCAATTGAACATATCCAAGAGTAATTCATCTTTCAAACACATTATCCAGGTCTGTTAGAGGTACAAGTATAAAAGGCTGTCTCTGCAGGGCAATGCACTATCACACTGTGCTAATACGGAATAAGATATGATTGAAGGGTTAGTTTTGCATTAATTCCCAGAAATATCCAACGTTCGCCTTTAATATCTGAAGCAAAATGTTATAAATTAAATACCCTTGAAATTAAAATGGAGTGAAAAGAGTTAGTCTTGTCCAATATTGAATAATAGTCCAGATGCAGTCTTTATTATGAGATTTTAGCAGATTTAGAGAAGGTTTTGTTCATTTTGCATATATAGTGTCCATAAATAAAACCAAATATATTTTTCATGGTGGGTTTAGACTCATCATTAGGAAGTGTTCAGTCCCATTCTCTCATACATTTTGCTGGAAACTGAAAAAGCAAACAAACAAATTAAAATTTACTCCGGCTGATAGAAAGCTAACAGCTAAAAGTTATATATATATATATATATATATATATATATAAAAAAATTGGGGTTATTAGGAGATGTAAGCTCTAGAGCTGAAAACAATAATTAATGTTAATCATCAATAATTTAGTATTGAAACAATCATCAACTAATCTCTTTATTGATTGATCGTTAATTGAGATATACAGAATCTAACACATATGATTAGCTGAGAGAGTAAATGTGAAAAATATATAAATATAAATTTTTGTCCGTCAGTATGCGGTATCCAGAGCTCTTCAAGTGCTATAGTTTTAGCTTAGAATAGTTAAAATTCAGTTGAAAATCTTTGAAAATATAAAATAGTGAAGCTAAATATAGATTTGAAAATATAAAAATTTTAGACAACTATAAAAAATAAAGTATGAAAAAGATTTGAAAAAAATCTCAGAAAACAACAAATGTACTCGTTTTTAATTAAAACTTTTTTCAAAGTTGCATTTCTAGATTGCATTTTTTTTAAATATCAATTTTGTGAAATATGTTGTTTTCAAAATGTAGGTGTTCTTGGCTTGCAACAATAATGGAACATATTTAACATACAAAACAAAGAAGAAATCAGTTCAGACACCAAGTTCAACTTTTCTTCATGTTTATTTCAGTATAAAGATTAAAAAAAAGTCAGAACCCTGGTGGATGGTAAGTGTTTAAAAAACAAATCATTGTCTCCAACTCTGTAAAAATCCTAAAGATTAAGGACTAACTGCTGTCATATGAAGAAAAGTAATATGGATTTGATTTTCCCCATTTATTAAATTTATGTGGATTAATAGTTAATTTCCCTCCATTGTTCATGGAGTCCTGCAGGGAAGCCAGTATATTTGGCCGGGGCTTTTATGTTTCATTAAAATTACAAACTGAGTTACAATGAAATACATTAGGGGCAGAAAGCAATAAAAACAGGAAGGAAATTGCTTAGGGTTTTCCCATGAGCTGCTTTTTGAACCAAACCAACACTTTCAATCCAAGATAAAGACAAACAAAGAAAGAAAACAAGGAATGCTCTTTCCACAGATGAGATGCAACAACTTGAAAGAGAGAACTGATTTACAATCTCTGGTTAGGAGACCTGTAGGTCAGGACTTAATTGGGATGCTCCAATAGTTTAGAAATAATCGGAGGCATCAACCATTCAAAGCCATACAAGTTGAATGAATTCGAACAGCAGCAGCTAATGAGTGAAGAGACAATTAATAAGGACATATAAGTGTTATTCCGGTTGCTTCAGGTAGCTTTACTTTGGAAAATGGATGATTCTAACTCATTTATACATCTTCCAAAAATATCTTTGGCTGAAGATTTTATTAAGGAGAAATAGAAAGCTCAAATTTAGAACAATTTAATTTAAACAACCAATTTTCAGATATAGAGAGAGGAAAGATGTCATGTGCACGATGCTGTTGCTATATACTGTATCCTTTTTATTAGAATTCCGGTAACCAGAAAGAAATCCAAGAATATGTTTTGTTTCCTCTAATTCCCGCTGTGGTTTTAAAGTGTCTGTTATAGATAAAAGCTATCGGTATGTTTTGTTTTTTCTTTAAAAACAAAAAACTCTGAGGAAGCGACATATTGTGCTACTGTTTAGATCAACAACAAGCATAATCCCATAAAAAGCTAGTCTGGTAATGTGAGCCTTGCTTGTCCAGTGAGACTAGCCACATCATTAACCCAGCATAGATTGCACAGAGGAACAAATGGCAACCTGAAAAATATTATAAAGGATGTATAATTATTGAAGTAAATACTAGTTATTTAAGGTGGATGTTTTTTTTTTTTATAATAGAAAAAATGGCATATTTTACGGAAGCCAAGAGCGGTCATACTCGACTTTTTTTCCACTTTGCTGTCTCGAGATAATGACATAACTATCTCGTTATCACGGTTAAACCATTAATTGTTTTCTCAAGATAATAAGATAATTATCTCATTTTCACGAGAAAACTGTTATTGATTTCTTGAGATAACGAGATGATTAACCTGTATGAGTAATGAATGAGGCTGGCCAACAGCCCTGGTTTCCCAGTCCATCCATGCCTGTGGTAACCATAGTGTGCAGTCGGGGTACCGCTTGTGGGCAAATAATATGTTTTTTACGTTTGCTTCTTTTCAATGATTGTCAGGTCATGGTGGATAATTGGATTGCGTGGGTTACAGTAGAAACAACTCTGCTTTTTAAATGAAAAACGTTGGGGTTAATGCATCTTATACCCGTTACAGGCGCTAAGGAGACGGAGGCATAGGTCTAATTGCTAATGAATCAGAAGTGGAAGCAAATCATCAAACCAATAACATAGTCTTGTTACCTAAAAGTTAAACACAGGATTATTTAAAAAAAATTCACATTGGCTGCCATGACTTATACTTATAAATCCTCTCCCGCTGTTGTGATAATGAAGGATGTAATCAGTTTTAACACACACCGATCATCTTGTTATGACGAGAAAACGGCTTGTGTTATCTTAAGATATTGAAAAAATTTACTCGTTTCCTCAAGAAAACCACAGTGTAAAAAGTATCTGAGGGACACGACTGCTCTCGGCATCCGCAATATTTAGACCAACATACAGTATTCCTGTTGAGGGCCGAAGGTAAAGGAGACGTTGTTTATGCTACTCGCGCCGTAGCGGCTAAGTCATTAGCCGTGAATAACTCCTCAGTACTCCGATGTAAAGAACGTCAGACGAACATTTATTTAGTTCCACAGGGTTATTCCGTTACAGGAGTGATCCAAGGTTAATCCACGGTAGAAAAATATCCTTAGTTGGCTGATAATGCCCTAAAAAACTTATAAAAACGGCTACGGTACAAAAACTGTTAGCCTCCTTGGCTACTCTTTACTTCCGGCGCACTGACCCGGAAATACAAAACGCTGCCGAAAAAACCTGTGAGGACAGAACACAGGCCTCTTAAAAGGCAGAAAACCAATAGTAGACTAATACAAATCTAAATTAAACCTTTCCTCATACTTAATATATCAAATAACACAGCAAATAATAATAGTACTTATTACTGAAATCAGGCTCTTGGCTGAATAAAATTGAACATATAAACACAATAAAAGTAAATATGAGCCTCTTACAAATAAAAAGATCATTTAGTGCGCTTTGGCTCCTATAATTCCCATAAAATGTGATTATTTTGGTTCACCTGTGTTTTTCTTCACTTTTCCAGGGTCTTGTTATATATTTCACACATATGCAGTAATGTAGTAAATCCCATAATGAACATATTTGAAGTTGTAAAGAAAGCCAGTGTTATTAGCTGGTAATAATTAAAGTCTCAGTAGTTTTGTCTCTGAGCAGAGCGGTGTTATTTCCCTCTAGCAGATGATGCTTGGTCTAGTTGGATTTGGCATCATTCACAATTTCCATGTGCCTACTTCATAGGGAAATAAGTTGCCACCAGCAGATGTTCTCGGTTCGCTCTAGTCTGTTTCAGCTTTGAAGAGATATCCCTGAATTTCCCCTATCAGAGTCTTTTCTGTACGCCCAAAGGCAGCTTAAGCAGCTACTACTAGTTCTAGCTGTTCCGCAGTCATAGTTACAAACCCCTTCCTGCAAACCCAGTGATGTTTTTAGTAGGTTTAAAAATGAAGTGCTGTTAGGAGGCTTTGATCTGATAAACCTCTCCGGTGTTTGAACTTTACACTAAGCATTTCACACATTTGATTTTCTGCCATCTTAGTCAGTTGAAAATATCCCAAAGTGACGGACTGCTTGGGCTGAAGCACACGGTAATTGATTCGGCTCGCCACGTGACGATCCGACTTCAGCCCAGCATCCCACAGCGGCCTGGAGTAGCCATAAAATGCTCAGAGATGTGAGGGCTTGATTGTCAGGTAATCATATGGTAAAATTGCAGCTGGTATCAGGCTGCGGCGAGACAAATCAAATGCTGAGTGCAGTCCATTTTCTTGAAGGAAAGACGAATGCTACCATTCTTGTTTTGACTAAAATGTTATTTCAACGCTAATTATCTCTGCTATATGTTATAAGGAAGATCATCCAGGATGAACATTGACAGCTGAGAGTAACAGAGGGAAAGGTAGCAGGAAAAAAAGAGCAACTCCCACAAATCCTTACAGACTGCTTTCTTTCCATCCTCTGACATTTTCTCCCACTCCTCTCAAGTCGAACATCTGGTTAAGATTGCTTTGGGGCATCAGCGGCAGCAACTAACCAACTCACCGGCTATAGATTATTCTGGTGCAAACAAACAAAGCAAACAATAATGTGCATTAAAATTCATTTGGCAGAAGCAGCTGTGGGCGGAACGCTGCTCGCCCATCATAAATTAAGGCAAGCCTTAGCCGCTGTTTGATCACAGCACCTGTCCCCCCTCCACTGCCCACTCTGCAGTTCCTCACAGGGGTCATCAACTCTTCTCCTCCCAGATCATCTCCACAGGGTTAGCCATGAAAGTTCTCCTTGCAGCTCTGAGGGGAAGTGAACCATGCATGAACAGAAACGGATGCACAACAACAGAAGATTTCCAACTTATTGTTCTCTGTGAACATAGGTCTTATTTATTACTGTGATGGACTGTGTACATTAGAAAGAAACGAGCTGTTATTAGATGTATTTTTGTAGCGAATCCTCAGTTGAATGAGGCTGTTTTTGTATTATGTATTGCTATTTTAGCTAGTAAATGAAGCGCACACTAACTGAATCTGTCCTCTTGTTCATGATGTTGTACATAATAAAGTTCTTGTCAAGTCAATGATGTTAAAAGAAATTGCATTTTTTTCTTACTTTGTGAAACAGAAATGTTGAAACAGTCAAACAAATATTTACCTGACTCTTTTTGTTTGTAAGGGGATACCATCTAACTTGTATTTACAAACTATGTCCCTCCTATTATATTAGAGCTAGTCAATCTACTTTGACTGTTTAAATAAATCTATAAGACTGATCAGAATATACCTGTCTGCTTATTTATTTTATCTTTGCTCTATTTATTCCACTTCATATTTATTACATATAAATACTGTTACTGTACATATTTTAATATTAAAACAAAAAAAAGTTAAAAACAATCCACCAGACTTTTTTTTAAAGATGTTTCTCTTCCCATCCAGGATGTTTTTTCAATTCATAATGTCAGAAATAGCTTTGAGTTGGAGGTTTTATACAATAGCCCATCAAAACCTTAACCTGACTCCGCCAGATGGATTTGCGCCGCATATCCATCTGGAAACCTTCCGTTGAAGTAATTTTGGGAAGGGGCGAAAATACTGGTTAGCTGATTGGCCTATGTTGGTGATAGACGGGCCAAATAAACCAATGAGATCAACGAAGCATATGACGTACTAACAGAGCGACGACGAAAACACAACCACAAGCCAGGCAACTCGTCACACCTCAACCCGCCTCAAAGCCAACGCTGATTGGACGTCTGTTTGGTGAACTGCTCCAAATTTTCTTTAACGGAGAGTCTCCAGACTGATCTGCGAGTGAAACCTTGAAAGCTCGTAAGATCCGAATGGTCTCACGAGGCTATCAAAACCTTGCTTTTGTGCTGAAAACATGCAAATTGAAATGGACAAAGGACTCCACCCATTTGGAATGGGGGTTGTTGGCCTCTTTTGTTAGCCTGCAATGCCCCATACCTCTCTAAGTCTCTGAAAGGAGGGTCGTTAAAGGAAAATTGTTGCCCAGGCTGAATAGGCGGGGTCTTCTCGTCACCTGTACAAGGGTTGGAGTTGCGATAATAGCAAGGAATCAACTGAACTGCTGCATTGTAGGTTTTTGAAAGCGGAAATCTCAGTCCTGTTTAAGGTTTGTTTTTCTTTCCTAACATAGATGGCTTTCTTCACGCCCCTCTCAAACCACCTATTTTCTCTGTCCAAAATGTGAACATTCTTGTTCTCCAAAGAATGTCCTTTGCCCATAAGGTGTAGATGATCACAGCATTCCTCTGCATTGTTTTTAACTTTCTTTTGTTGGAATGACTATGACCTGGATGGTAAATGGCATGTACTTATATAGCGCCTTTATTCAAGTCAGGAGACTTGACCAAAGTGCTTTACACTACATTTATTCACCCATTCACTCACACACTGATGGTGGCAAGCTACATTGTAGCCACAGCTGCCCTGGGGCTCACTGACCGAAGCGGGGCTGCCGTATGCTGGCGCCACCGGGCCCTCTGACCACCATCAGTAGACAATGCAGGTGAAGTGTCTTGCACAAGGACACAACGACACTGAAAGTCAGAGTCGGGGCTTGAACCGTCAATCCTTCGATTTCAGGGCAAACTCCTACATCCAACGCCACTGTCGCCCCACATATGACTGGATGACTGAGAATCTTCAACAGCATATTTCAATATCTATATTAAACATTATTTGAACATATTTTCCCCTGCCTGAAGTATTAGCTCAGTTGTCTTTATACATACATTAATATTAAAGACATTATTTTCCTAATAGACTAGAAGTGTCACTATTGACAGCTTCAGCTCTTTTTAACTCTGGTCCTTTAATTCCGGCAGCGGATCCATATTAAAATAATATAAGAATCACATGAAAAGAGAAATAGATATTAACACAAATCTAACAAGGCAGCAAAATACTACAGAAATATGTGCTTTGGCTATTACAGATTAATACAACACGCACGCAGTCCAAAGTCCAACCCCACTGCTGACCTTCTTTAAGGGCTTTGTTAATGAATCAGTGAAACAAAAACTATGTTCATGCCCCGCATGATCTAAACAGGTCTTTGCTATTAACATATACCCATTATTATAGCAAGAAGTAGCTAGCCTAGGCTAGCGCTAGCTTAGCATTGCTATGGCTTCTCTCTCTCCCTCCCTTGACTCTTTTCCAACTCTTCCTTCTTCCTCTCCTCTCTCCTGCTCTCTGTGTCAGATGTTCAGTTATTCCTCTGCCTCCTTTAGTGATAATGGGATGTGTAATAAGTGTAGTATTTTTGTAGCTTTGGAGGCGAGGGTGTCAGAGTTAGAATCCAGGCTTCAGGCTGTTGAACATCCAGGAGTTAAAGTAGGCCCCCCACGTAGCTGTCCTCCAAAAGTGCCTGAGCAGCCAGGCGATTGGGTAACTGTACGCAGAAAGCGTAGTCGTGGATCTCTGCCCACTGGTCACCACCAACCCGTTCACGTTTCTAACCGGTTTTCCCCACTCAGTGACACACCCACTGAGAAGCCCACTCTGGTGATTGGCAGCTCCATAGTCAGAAACGTGGCATTAGAGACACCAGGGACCATAGTCAAATGTTTGCCGGGGGCCAGAACGGGCGACATCAAATCCTACCTGAAACTACTGGCTAAGGATAAGGTTAAATACAGTAAGATTGTTATTCACGCTGGTGGTAATGACACCCGGTTACGCCGATCGGAGGTCACTAAAATTAGTGTTGCTTCGGTGTGTAAGTTTGCCAAAAAAATGTCGGACTCCGTAATTTTCTCTGGTCCCCTCCCTGATCTGACCAGTGATGACATGTTTAGCCGCATGTCGTCATTCAACCGCTGGTTGTCTAGGTGGTGCCCTGAAAACAACGTGGGCTACATTAATAATTGGCAATCCTTTTGGGGAAAGCCTGGTCTGATTCGGAGAGACGGCATCCATCCCACTTTGGATGGTGCAGCTCTTCTTTCTAGGAATCTGGCCACATTTATTAGTCCTCCAAAACCCTGACCACCCAGGGTGCAGACCAGGAAGCAGAGTTGTAGTTTAACACACATCTCTGCAGCTTCTCTACTGTTACCCACTCTTTACTCCATCCAGACAGTGTCTTGCCCACGACCAAAATCTAATAAATTAGCAAAGATTCCCAAAGGAGTAAATCATGATAATCTAATTAAAATCAAAATAACTCAAATTGGGGAAAAAGTTAAAACAATTAAATACGGTCTGTTTAACATAAGATCGCTTTCCTCTAAAAGTCTACTAGTTAATGACTTGATTTGTGATAATCACATTGACTTGTTTTGCCTTACAGAAACCTGGCTGCAGCAAGAGGATTATGTGAGCATAAATGAGGCAACTCCTTCAAGCTATTTAAATTTTCACATCCCCAGAAGTTCTGGGCGAGGAGGAGGAGTAGCAACAATCTTCCAGTCTGACTTACTGATTACTCCCAAAACAGTTAATACCTACAACTCTTTTGAACATTTAACCCTTAATTTCCCTGATCCAAATTTCAAGGCAAGAAAACCTCTTCTTTTTGTAACTTTGTATCGTCCACCAGGTCCTTACTCTGAATTTTTAGATGAGTTTTCAGAGTTCCTTTCTGATTTGGTATTAAATACTGACAGGGTCATCATAGTGGGAGATTTTAACATCCATGCTGACATTGAAGGCGATAGCTTAAGAGCAGCCTTTAATGCTATCTTAGACACTATTGGCTTTGTTCAAAATGTGAATAGTCCCACGCATTCTCATCTTCATACTTTGGATCTTGTGCTGACATACGGCATAGAATGTGAAGAAATAACAGTATTTCCTCACAACCCTGTCCTCTCTGACCACTTTCTAATAACCTTCAGGATTACTTTAACAGAGTTCTCCTCCCCCAAAAGAAGGTTCAATTTTAGTAGATCTTTATCAGATAGTGCAGTTATAAATTTTAAAGAATCTGCTTCACTTTCTCTCTCCTCTGTGTCACTGAGCAGTGCTGCAGAGTGCAAAAGTTTAGCTTATTCCCCTTCACAGGTTGATGATTTTGTTGATGGGGTTGCTAGTTCTCTGCGTATTGCCTTAGACAACGCAGCTCCTTTGAAAATGAAAACCGTTAAAAATAGAAAGCTTGCTCCTTGGTTTAATGCAGAGCTGCGTACTTTGAAGCAAAATGCTAGGAAACTGGAGAGAAAATATCGCTCCACAGGCCTGCGAGAGTCCTTCCTAGTCTGGAAAAATGGTTTACTGCTGTATAAGAGGACCCTTTGTAAAGCAAGAGCAGCATACTTCTCCTCATTAATAGAGGAGAATAAGAATAATCCTAGATTTCTTTTTAATACAGTTGCCAAACTCACCCAGAGCCATAGCTCTGTTGAACCGTCCATTCCACCTGCTCTTAGCAGCAATGACTTTATGGGATTCTTTATAAATAAGATTGATCTTATTAAAAATAAGATCATAAGCACTCCTCTATCCGCGATTGTACCTGAGGTAGTCATGGAATCTGAACTGGGTTTAGACTGCTTTGATCCAGTTGAACTCTCTGAATTAGCAAAATTATTGTCTTCATCTAAGCCTTCAACTTGTATGTTAGATCCAGTTCCAACCAGGTTATTTAAGGAGGTATTCCCTTTGATCTCCTCCTCCATTTTAGATGTGATTAATCTATCTCTGTTACAGGGATATGTACCTAAAGCTTTTAAGGTTGCTGTAATTAAACCTCTGCTTAAGAAACCGTCTCTTGACCCAGATGACTTGGTCAATTATAGACCTATATCCAATCTTCCTTTCTTATCCAAAATTCTTGAGAAAGTAGTTGCCAAACAAGTTTGCGATCACTTCCACCATAATGAACTTTTTGAAGAGTTTCAGTCTGGCTTTAGAGCTCATCATAGCACTGAAACAGCTCTGGTGAAAGTCACTAATGATATTCTCATGGCCTCAGATAATGGACTTGTATCTGTGCTCGTCCTGTTGGATCTTAGTGCTGCATTTGATACAGTTGACCATAATATTCTTTTAGAAAGACTTGAATATTTTGTTGGAATTAAAGGAACAGCACTAGACTGGTTTAAATCTTATCTATCTGATCGAATTCAGTTTGTTCATGTTAATGATAGATCTTCAACACGCTCAAAGGTTACCTGTGGAGTACCACAGGGATCAGTGCTAGGACCAATTCTCTTTACTTTATACATGCTCCCAATTGGTAGAATTATTAGACAGCATGGGATTAATTTCCACTGTTATGCTGATGATACCCAGCTATATCTGTCTATAAATCCAGATGAAGCTAACCCATTACATAGATTACAGGCATGTCTTGAAGACATAAAAACCTGGATGACTCTTAACTTTCTGCTTCTGAATGCAGACAAAACAGAAGTTATAGTCTTTGGACCAGAGTCTCTGAAAAAGAAACTGATTAGCCAGTCACTTCATTTGGATGGGATTAAACTGATTTCAGATAATAAAGTAAAAAATCTTGGTGTTGTTTTTGATCAGGACCTGTCATTTAGGTCCCATATCAAGGAGGTTTCTAGAATTTCCTTCTTTCATCTGAGGAACATTGCAAAAATTAGAAATATCCTGTCCAGGGGTGATGCTGAGAAACTAGTCCATGCATTTGTTACTTCAAGGCTGGACTATTGTAATTCTTTACTATCAGGAAGTCCACAAACTGTAGTTAAAAGCCTTCAGCTGATCCAAAATGCTGCAGCCAGAGTTCTAATGAAAATTAAAAAGAGAGATCATATCTCGCCTATCCTGGCTTCTCTTCATTGGCTTCCTGTTAAATCAAGAATAGAATTTAAAATCCTCCTTCTCACATATAAAGCCTTAAATGGCCAAGCTCCATCTTATATCAGAGATCTGATTGTTCCTTATGTTCCTAACAGAGCACTTCGCTCTCAATCTGCAGGTTTACTAGTGGTTCCTAGAATTTCTAAAAGTAGAATGGGAGGCAGATCTTTTAGTTATCAGGCTCCTCTCCTGTGGAACCAACTACCAGTTTTAGTCCGTGAGGCAGACACCCTGTCTACTTTTAAGGCTAGGCTTAAAACTTTCCTTTTTGATAAAGCTTATAGTTAGAGTGGCTCAGGTTATCCTGAGCTATCTCTATAGTTATGCTGCTATAGGCTTAGACTTTTGGAGGACATAGGGACCCCTATTTCATCATTCTGCTTCATTCTCTCTCTGTTCTCCTATTCTGCAGAATCTGTTAGTTCAATCTCTAGCCTTCTGCTCTCTCTGCTTTTCCTCAGAGTAGCTTTGCCTCGTCTGTTCCTGTTTGGCTGTGACGTCATCCTGGAAAGAAACATCAGCTGTGCTGCTTCTATCAACACCCTTGTTTATAGATGTTGGAGATCGGCCTGTTTTCCAGTGTGGTCCTGTTTCTCTGACCGTGACTGAGTGGATGTGCTTTCTTCGTCCTCTGGCATGGGAGCTGCCTTGGAGCTCGTCTGCCTGGCTGTGTGTTTCCTGGACGGGGCCGCCTTTTACAGCTGCTTTTTGTATCTCTGCTTCTGTCTCCTTGAACCCCAGTCGGCCTCGGCAGATGGCCGCTCACACTGAGCCTGGTTCTGCTGGAGGTTTCTTCCTGTTAAAAGGGAGTTTTTCCTCTCCACTGTCGCTACAAGCATGCTTAGTGTGGGGGATTGTATTTGAGTCAATGAGTCAATGCAATCAACTGGTTTTCCTTAGATAGAAAACTTTGTATCAATTTGATCTGGTTGAACTGTAAAGTGCCTTGAGATGACATGTGTTGTGAATTTGGCGCTATATAAATAAACTGAATTGAATTGAATTGAATATTAAGTGAGCTTTGTATGTACTCAGAGGTATAATGTATTCCAATTCTCCACCATCCCCCAGTTTCTGTTCTTCAAAGAAGCTACAGAAACTCATGTCAGCAAATAGTTCACCATGAGCTCAAGGTAATCTGTCTTACAAACGGAGGGTAAGATGCTGATGTTGTATGATATGAAGCGGCTCAGTCATGCCTCTAATTCATTACTACAGAGTTCTGTGGGGATGAGGTCAACACAGAAGTTTTACAAACAACTTCTGCTGGCAAATAAACAATTCTTTATATCAACATTTAGGGAAATTAATGCTGTGCTGCATAGCTAGAGCAGACAGAACAGGCCCCTCATGCTAGTAACCAGTTGGATGGGTACTGTTCCCATTTGAACCAATACAGTATTGATGTCTGCTACCTGGGAATCGATGTTGGTGCTTAATGGCACCTAGTTTCAGTAACATGCTAAAGTCATCATATATAATAAATATTGGGGTTGTGTAGCAGGACGTTGATGGGGCTGCCTTACCCATGTTGCTAAAGGCAGATACCCGATGCAGAGTCAACCGCCACTGGCCTTTCACTTTGGATGCCATCCCTAGTGACCAGGTTGGTAACACAGTGCTGAAGGGATTTCTTTACTAAACACAAGAAATCACAATATGGCCATAGTTTATTTTGGCCATTCTAGCAGACATAGCATGCCAAGCTGATTACACCAGTGTTCAATGGTGTTCAGATCCCGTCACTTGATCTCCACTCCAAATTCAGTTATTCACCGATCTCCTAAAGGTGACCGATTTCACAAATGTTTAAAGAGGACTCTATATATAGGATCATCATTGGTCATGGAAGTTACTTAGACATTTGAATAAATTTTTTTAAATAGGTTATGGAATATTTATAGCAACACTTTTTAATATTTCAAGCTTATAGAGAAATAAGATAAGGGTCACATGGTTACAACAACCAGAAAACATAGTAGATAGAAAACAACCTTGATAAAGTGAACTTAACTAAAATCATTGTGGGGCAAACAAAACCTAAATGCATATCTAAAGAAGGAGACTAAATAGTTTAGATAAGTTTATCTAATAAGCTATTGACTTGCGAAAAGGAAGTGATGAGGAACAGAAAGTAGATTCAGGGGTGTGTGTTTTGGAAATATGACTCCTTCATCCTCTAAACGTGAGCAATAGTGCTTCTCGTTTACTTATCAGCAATCCAGAATCTGAGGCGATGGAAAGCATGATATTGCTGTTACTGGCAGGAAGCCAGCTTTCAGTGTTCTTCTTAATAGCTGAGAGCTGTGACACTTTTTTATTTGGCTATACCTTCTACTTAAAGCACAGAGTAGAGCACTGTATCACAACCTTTAATGTATAAATATGTGGTATAGTTTCCTTGCAAAACTGTATTATAAAAAATGTACCAAAAAACTTCTCCAAAGTTTTATGATCAGTGAAAATCATTCTGACAGAGTTAGATAAAAATATGGTTGGCTTTTAAATTTGGGATTTATATCATACCTTGGACAAATTAAAAGAAAACAAAGGTTTCAGTACAGTAACAGCCTTTCCCAGTCAAAGCTGAATGGCAGCCCACTTCCCTTCAACTACCAGCAAAATCCCCGCCAACTTCCAGCCACTGGCCTTCTCCTGGGTGTGCATATTTATTTACTCTGACTCCACCCGCTCACTGAATTACAGGGACTGACCATGAAGATGATGCTTCTCTTTAGATCTTAATGTCCACAAATCATGACAGAAAGAATGTTTTAGTAAAAATATTGATGTTTAAAAGGGAATTGTAGGGGACCAGCCAAGGAACAGCCAAAAACCAGTCAAGAACCAGTGAAGGAAAGAGGGGAAATTTTGAATGGTAACTAATATACCTTCCCTAACAAAATGGTTATATGTAGGCATTCATTTATAGCATCCTCAGACCTCATCAATGCGGATATTGTTGTTGGCTGGTTTATCTAACTGAAGTAGGAGACAACCTGTGATTTTATATGTATTATGTCTTAAATGAATATCTACACATAGCAAGCGTACAGATAGGATCAGGGCCAGAGTGGACCTACTTGTCAACTCTGGAGTTTCACGCCTTAGGCAGACCCACTCAAGATAATGTTATAATAATATAATAATAATAATAATAATGTTATGTAGGGATGGCGGAAAATAAAAATTAAAAAAAGCTGCCAGCCAGTGTAGGTGGAGGTGGCCCAGGGATGGCGGTAATAAAACAAGTGATTCAATCATGGCTGAAAACCGACATAAAAAAAAATATAATAAACATTTCACCGCCCTTGCAGCCCAAAAATAAGACAGGCCAAGCGGGAATTGCCTAGGTTTAGATTAGCCACTCCGAGCCCCGATAGGATTGCATTTTTTGAAGATATTACCTTTTTTCATCAACTCTTAATCCATGTTAATGTGTATTCACTGCCTGTGGGAAAAACTAGATGTGTCCAACAACCAATACTCAGACCAGAATGATCACTTTTAGATGAGAAAGAATTGGGTGTAAAGTCCAAGATCAATCAATAAAATATCAAACACAGCTCTGTCTACCAAAAAGAGACTTAAAAATACTTTTGTTATTTTTCAGTGAAGCAAATGTATCACTGGTTCTTGCAGTGCAATATGCCGCTTCTTCCTCCTAGCTCCCTCCTAATTGCTTGCGCTATTTGGATACCACTTATTACAGTGCCTTCCATCTTCCGTGGCTTAAATGTCCTTACCAATTTAAGGTATTTCAATTGAGACAGAGCATGAATTTTCCTAAAGACCTATACAAATGCTAACTCTTGAGTGCGCATTGATTGATAAAAATGTTGTTGGTAAACATCCATGCATACAAAATAAAAAGCTTCTCAATCCAGAGAAAAGTCCTTCCCCAGAGCTGAAGAGAATGTGATTGTTAAAACACAATTTAAAAAATAACTAGAAATAAGAGAAAAATGGTGAATACAACATTTTTGCAAAAACTCTCAAATAATTTTATAACAAATCTGCTTATACAAATGCTTCTTGAATGGGGCCCAATGAGTGCAAATAAAGTGAAAGGACAGAACTTTGATTTAACAAACAGGAGGAGCAAAATGAAGATGGACTTATAGATTACTTTAAATCTAAAGAAGGCAGAAAGAGACGTAAGGCAGTGACTGAAAATGAAGGGTAAGGATTTAAACATACGTAGTTCCTCTGGTAAAACGGGGCCTTGCTTTGGGACTCTGTGTGTGTGTGTTTGAGAATGTGTACGCGTGTGTCCACAGGGAAGTTCGACAGCTGGGACCATCATGTTCAATGACTAAAATAGCGTCAAAATCCAACATGTTCAACACCTGGGGCTGTGTGAGTCTGAGGAATATTTCTCTGAGTTTCTGTGTGTGTGTGTGTCTGAGGTATATAGGGAATACACTCAGTGAGCGTGACGAATCAAGCGCAATACCAATTCAGCTATTCTCACCTATTTGCTTCGTTGACCTTTAAAAACCAACAAAAAAGCCTTCCTACACTAAATCCAAACTGTTCTGTAAAATGGGTTTAAAAAGTATATGTGTTTCTCATCTGCTCCACATCTTCTACAGGGAGTTGAATGGATGTTTTAGCCCAGGAAGTTGCTTTATGAGAGGCTTAATGAACATCTTAGTGCATCAGCAGTCTACTTCAACCACAGAAATCACTCAAGAATGTGTTAAGAAACCTCAGCTGTGTCTCATTTTTTCGCATTGACTGGAGCAAACAAAGCTCTTTAAGACCAGACCCATTAACGGGTCATCATGGCAGCTGTTACTCACTTTGGACAGGAGCAAACTAAAATGTGATCAAAAATGTATTACTTGTTTTGTTTCAGTGAGGAAATTAACCTCATTGTGATTTCTCTGAACAGTGAATTTTCTTTAGAGATCAAGAAAGCGGGGGAAGCATTGAAAGCAAATGTCAAGTTAGAAAACATTATTCACTCCTTATTTTCTCTTCATGTACCTAAACACATACTTCACTAATCTGAGCAAGAGACTTATTCTGCTGAGCATTAAAGGTAGATTTTCCATCCATGCATACCAAAATAAATCACAGAGAAAATATTCAACAAAAGTGACTTTAGTAGCCAAAACTTCTTAATCCTCTGACCTTAAGAAAAAAAAACAACATAAAAATAGATGAGAACTCTGCAGATTGGAAAAGCAAATTTATTAATTTCACAATCCTGGTGATGCAAGTAAACGTAATCCTGTTCAACAGAGCACATGAGCACAGACTGGATGGAAAGGTGCTTCCTCCCTGCCAAGCGTGTCGTTGAGCCGCCATCGTTTTCCAATTTACATATTATTGCCTTTTAGTCTGTTTGCTTCCAAGTTTGGTTTAAAGATTCTGACAGTCGCTGGGAAAATATATTTGGGGCCCAAGGATGAGGAAGGCATGGGGCCAAGGTCAATTATACAGACACAGATATTTTCAGAGAAAGCCCATCCATTACTTGTATTCTCGTTAGTTCCTTTTCCTCTTTTTCATTGCTTTTCTTCCTTTTTCTCAATCTTTGTATTCTTTCCCATTTGCCCTTGCTTTTATTGTTGTTCTCTTTATTTTTTCTTGTGAACTATTTTGTTGTAGTTTTTACATTGTCTCCCTTTGTCCCTATAATCTTATTTGTGAGTCTTGATCTCAGCAAACCTTGCAATAAAGATATTCATACTGACTCACTTTAAAACCTTCAGAAAGAACCTCCAAAGCTAGCCTCGTAACCATCCTGATCTTGCGAGCTTTTAAGGTTTCACTTGCAGATGTCTGGCTACTTTCCGTTAAAGAAAATTTGGAGCCGTTCACCAAACGAACGTCCAATCAGCGTTGGCTTTGAGGCGGGTTGAGGTGTGACGCAACGAGAAGCGCGACCGTTCAGTCTAAAGACCATGGCGGCTTCAGCCGATGAAACTAGCGTTAGCGTGGCTATCGAGCAAGTTTTATCTGAGTTACAGAGTATTTCTTCACTGAAAGAAGAGCAAAACACTGCTCTGGAGGCTTTTCTCAGAGGAAAATATGTTTTTGCTCTTCTCCCGACTGGTTTCGGCAAGAGTAGCCTGGCTTGTGGTTGTGTTTTCATCGTCGCTCTGTTAGTACGTCATATGCTTTGTTGATCTGATGGGTTTATTTGGCCCGTCTATCACCAACATAGGCCAATCAGCTAACCAGTATATTCGGCCCTTCCCAAAATTACTTGAACGGAAGGTTTCCAGATGGATATGCGGAGCGAATCCATCTGGCGGAGTCAGGTTACTCCAAAGCCTGAAGTTTTTCTGGAAATTTAACACAGAAAAATGACAACAGATGCTAAATGTTTGATTTGACATCCTCTGTATTGAAGAAAAAAAAAAGCTTACTTCAAAATGACTAATAAGCTTTTCTGTCTTCAATGGGATAAATAAATAATGATGAACAGTTATGGACAGTTTTAATACTCGCTATGATCATCAAATGACAAACCCTCCCCTGCAGGTGTTGACATTATTATTGTGCTTGTGAGTTGCTTCTGCTATTACCTTTTGGTAACTTTGAGATCAGCTGTCTGTTTTCCTCCTTCTTTCATGCTTCTTTTCACACTCTTATCTTTCTTTTTTTGTCTCATCTCTTCTCGCCTCTTTGACCCATTTGTTTTCATGTGTTTTGCTGTTGTTGTCCTGAATTCTTTCTGCACATGTGCAGTAAGATGGACTGATGTAACATATTGGAAGAGACACTTTTTGGTGACCTTTCAGCAAAAGGATTTCAATCAAAAACATAAATTATGTGCTCAACTGTATTAACCTGTGGGGCCTTGGCAGTTTGGCTTAACTGTAAATTAGCCGCTGAATTCTGGCAGTTGTCATCTGTTGTATGCGATGTGTAGCCAAGTGAAAAATTATTGTGTCATGATGACCGTTAGAGGGCACTGTGTTGAAAAAAAACCCTGGAATCCTAGATTTGAGGATTACTGTGGGAAAATAGCTCTGGGGTCTGTTTCATAAAGCAGGTTTAACAAACTCAGATTTAAATCTCTAGCTCTAAATTGATCTAGCCTAAAGTAGGGAACTCTGAGTTTTCAGTTTCATAACAGCTATGAATTATTTCAATCAACTGTAAGTTATTCCACTCCGAGTTGAACATGTGGGTAACAAGTATGAAAAGCCATTATTGTTGAAGCCCTGATTCGACGAGTCACCATGACGACCAGCAACAGGAACTGCCTATTTCACCCCACTGGAACCAGAGATTTTAATTCAGAGATGAAATAAAATGGAAATTGTGTTTAAAAGACAGTGAAACAGCAATACAGCTTCAAAGGAGAGGAAGATGGCAAAAGCTTACGTTGATGCATAGGTTTATACGAAATGGACTGTGGAAGCTTGTTTTTAAATTTGTTAAAAGCACTCTGCTTTCTGTTGTTCCATTTGTTGATCACTAAAATAAGATTATTTCTGATCAAAATCACAAAATCAAATGTAATAACATAATTTCTAAATTACATTTTCTCAGTAGAAACTGAATTTCGGTAAACAAACAAAAAAATTTAATTATACTACCTAGAAATGTTTACACATTTTAGGTGGCCATTCGGACATTTATAAAAATGACTGAACACATATTTATGACATCTTAAATACATTTCTTCATAGTCTGAATACTACAAATGCTAAACTGGTAACAAGAGGAATATGGGGATCTGAAATTAATTTTTAGACATCAAGAATGTTTGTTGTCGATGTGAAAAATTTAATTTTTTTTGAAATGGTCATTTTGACAAGGAAAACATATTTAGATAAACAGATATCAGAAATACATGTTTAGTAAAACTATCACATATCAAAATGGCTTGCCATAGCCTGTTGTGACCACACATTATTACAGGTTTATTTCTTGAATGGCAATAATTTATTTGTAATCTCAAAATAATTTCAGTAGTTCCTCATGTACCTTAAAATTGAATAGATAAAAATAGAATGATCCTTGTGTCGCTTATTGAACAAACCACAAATCAATATCATGTCCTGTCAACTTAGTGGTAGAATCCTCTCCCTATACAGTAAATACTTTATTCTCTGTGAAATAATGCTGATAACCGCATCAAACGGACATGCAATGTTTGTTTTTAAAAAGTGTCTAACGGACCTAGATAATTTTTTTTTATCAGATTAAATCAGAAATACCAGATTAAATCAGAAAAATAAAGCAACGTGATTGGTTGTTGTCATGATTGGTTCAGAGAGGCCCAATATGCAGAACACCACGGGAAACAGGGAAAAGGTTCAAATGAGTTTATTGACAATTGCACATGTAAGAGTCAGGTAATGGTTCACGTCTGGGGATCTGGTTCACAGGATACTGAAAGGGAGACAGTTCAGTTAGCCACGTAGCAGAAGAATGTGGAGATGTTATCTTCTGAGATCTACCTTGAAGAATCCGGGTTTGGCTTTGAGAGAGGCACTGTTGGGTACAGAGACTGTTTGATTCAGCAGAGTTCAGATTCAGCTTCAGCGTCTTGCATCTAACGTTTGGACAGACCTTGGTTTTCCAGCTCTTAGTCCAGAGCAGCATGGGAATCCAGAGAAGGGTCTTCAGGTTTGGCTCAGAGGGCTGGCTCGACAGGTTAAGCTCATCCAGAGCTTACAGGTCAAAAACAGGTTTCCTGTAGGCAGAGACAAAAAGGGAATTAGAATCCAACTAGGAGACTAGAAGCAACAAAGAATTCACAGAGGTAGGGAGGCTCAGGTGCTAACCAAACTGGATAAACACTGCGGCGTTGATGCGAGGTCTGAGGGCTGCTTATATGGTGGAGGATCCTCCTGATGACGAGATGGGCTTCAGGTGTGTCGAAGGCTCAGCTCAGGAGGATCCCTAGCGAACTCTGCTGGAGACAGGTGGTACAGCTCCAGATCCCAACAGTACCCCCCCCTCAACGACCTCCTCTTGGCGGTCCAGAAGACGTCGATGGGAGGGATCGCTCGTACTCCTCGATGAGGGACGGGTCGAGGATGTAGGAACCAGGAACCCACTGGCGATCCTCCGGACCGTAGCCCTCCCAGTCGACGAGGTACTGCCAGCCGCGACCTCACCGACGGGAGTCCACGATCCGGCGGACGGTGAAAGCCGGATGTCCATCGACCATAGAGCAGAGACAGAGGAAATTCCTAGTTCACTGAACCAAACCTGCTTCCGACCAGGTTAGCTCTGGGGAGAATGTTACTACGGTGACTGAAACAGAGGTTTAGGAAGTTTCCATGATTTCAGGTTTAGAAAACTTAGAGTTTTCATTAAACCTGCTCCCAATTCCACTTTTAGAACCTTTAGGAAGCAATTGTTTGTAACATATGGAACAATACATTTTTTAATGTATAGTGCAGTTTTTTTTAATGCTATGACACTAAGCCCTGTTTTCTGAACCAGATTGTTAGTGTCCTTAATCATTGTATTTAAACTGCCACTCTTTGGCAGAACCTTAAGGACATTTTACCTGGTTAGACTAGACTTGGGACATATTTTTTACCCACTGAAACCCATTGCTAATAATTCTAAAATAACCATAATTTATCATTTGTAAATACATCATTTATTAATGGTTAGCAGTTTACTAAAGTTGGATAATCATTTATTGATGACATGTAATCCATTTATTAAATAGGTAAATTGCTGTCTGTGGTTTCTGTTGTTGCCTCACTTTTAACAATTCAACAGCTCAAACCTTGCCCTGACCACAGAAATACTGAGTATGCACCTTCGTGTGCACACTCAGTGTTTCTGTAGCTATGCAATATACCTACTATAGCTCATAAAATGTAAATGTTTGATCATCTGAGATATCTAATCATTGTTAATAGACAGTTGACCCCTCCTAGGTATTTCCCAGGGTTTTTTACTGCTAGAATTTAATATACCTCGACCATAACCTCAAATATGTATAGGTGAGTGGAGAAAACAGCTCTTAATACTCTGACATACAGTATCTATTTGTTCTCAACCAAATGCAGGGTTATTATTTTAAAACCCCCTAAAGGCAATGTTTTTGCACAAAACAGTTTTATTTTTCTGGCCCCTGTGGTCAGACATTATGCCTGAAGCTTGGTATTCCCAGTGCAGCTTCAGATTTTCTAAAAATAAAACAAACAAAAAAAACATGAATAAAGCCAAAAGAGACGTGCCAAGTGTGATAAAATGTTTGTTGAGCCTAATGACTACAAGTTTGAGACATGTCTGGGGGTGTGGAGACATGAGTTAATCTGACCACTGCAGCCTCCCTGGTATCTGCTTGAGGCTAAAGCCTCCAGGCTACATTAACTACAGCTGGAGTTAGATCTAACACACTGCATGTCGGAGGGAAGTTTACAAAGCTGACATGTTCTTCAAAAAAAGAGGGTATGTTGAAATTCCATTCAACACACTGACAAGTTGACAGTATAATATAGTCTGGCTCATAGCTTAAGGTTCCAATAAATCCTCAAGACATTTTTTTTTTATACCAAACAAACATTTAGTTTATCTACATTTTATAAGTTGTACCTTGGAATGTGTATTAAAGTTTATCTCTCTGCTAAATCGACCTGAGAGAATTAAAGAGAGAATCAAATTCAAAATATATATCCACTCAGGAAACCCTTTTTAACCTATGCTTAAGCATTGCCTTTAAAGCCTTTATATATTTATATATTACTTTACTTTATATACTTTGTATGCTACTTTATATATTTCCCCACAGGAGTAATCCCAAGGGATGAATAAAGTTGAGTCTAAGTCTAAGCCTATATATATCCTTGAATTAGAGATACAAGGTATTGATTAATTAATTAATCTAATGTTATTTGATCTTATTGCTTTCACTGTCGTTGTGTCCTTGGGCAAGACACTTCACCCCCAATGCCTACTGATGTTTGTTGGAGGGACTGGTGGCGCCAGTGTACAACAGCCTGGCTTCTGTCACTGAGCCCCAGGGAACCTGTGGCTACTGTACAATGTAGTTTGCCACCATCATTGTGTGAGTTTGTGCTAAATGGGTAAATGACTAAGTGTAGTGTAAAGTGCTTTGGTGAAGTTCTCTTACTAGAAAAAGTGCTATAAAAGTAAAGGCCAAGATATGCTGAATTGAAAAAAGTTAAAATCATTCAATTGTTAATCATATAAAAAAAATTATAAGGTTAGTTTTATCAAATTCTGAATGAATAAAAACACGGTTTCTTAGATATTATCAAACTTATTCATAAGATATAACAAGACAGGAACCTATTCATTTACAGAATAAAAAAAAAAACATGATTAAAATCTAAAACACTTATGATTTCCAATGAAAACAGATGTAAAAGTGTGATAAAAAGACATGTTTCTCTAACATTCTGTCAGACCGGCCATCTAATTAGGTACAAATGTTCAACTGCTAGTTAATTCACATTCCTAATCAGCCAATCAGATGGCAGAAATTCAATGCATTTAGGCATGTTGACATGTGTGTGTCGATCTGCTGCCGTTCAAACCATCAGAATGAGGAAGAAAAATGATTTAAGAGCTGTTCCAAGAGTTCAGAGAAGAATGGCCATACTGGTATGTGCTTTTGGAAAGGCAACTATGCAGAAGATCATCTCTGAACGCATACTACATCGAACCTTGAGGTGGGAGGTCTACTGCAGCATAAAAACACACCGGGTGGCACTCCTGTCAGCTAAGAACTGAACTATGTAGATAAACATTGGGTACCATTGGAAAGTGACACTCATTCCAGCTGCCAAGCATTGGTACCATATAGGATCAAATGTGTTCCATGCCCATCCCTATATATTACTCATTATGTTACACATAATGACGGTCCACAATTCATCAGGCAATCCATTTTTGTCTCGTATATCTTTTTAACTTAGATATTTCACACAGCCCTGCAATTTCATTGTGACCTGTCCAGGGAGTATCCCGCCTTATCCTTTTGACCACTGATTCCCAACCTTTTTTGAGTTGTGTACCCCTTTGGCCATTGTGACAGTATCCCTCTCAGTCAAAATTATTTATGATTGTTCAAAAGTGGAACGTACAATAACTGATTATAAAATAAAATACATTTTACTTAGTCTTTTAATTCAATTACTTAATTGTTAGGCATTTATTGCTTTCCATCTCAAATAAAAAACAACATAAATATGTTGCCTGGAAGTTGATAAGGAATCAAAATTTATATAAAATAAAATCATATTTTAACTTTTTATTTATAAAACTGGAGTTCACTTATAAACACATTTAAACTCAATGAATTGGGAAATAATTACAGAACAAAAATTGTAGTCAGACTGACTTCTCGACATCCAGTCTGTTCCTCTGCCTGGTTTTGATGTGTGTCACAGCTGAAGGTGAAATCAAACATATAACAAAAACTTACATTTTGTTTCACAAAAGCTTCTTTAATTTTTCAATTGGGTCTTCACAAAGAAACTGACCCCACCCCTATTTTATTTTACTAACTAAGAAATAAAATATTTTCATGTACCCCTTTCAATTCACTCGTGTACCACTAGGGGTCCGTTTGCCCCCTGTTGGGAATCACTGCCATACACTGACGGAGTTAGGCATTGAACCCACCGCAACCCTGATGGAATAAGCATGAGAAGATTGCTGGATGAATGAATTGATGGATGGATGAATGGATATTTAAGATATAGCTCTGTAAACCTAATACAATGATACTGATACTTTTGCTTATGTTTGTCACGATAAAACAGTGAAATGTGGAACACTTAAAATACCATGGTGTTTACCTAAACTACAAACTGAACAGGAGGAACAATGCTGATGCTTTTTATAGGAAGGGTCAAAGAAAACATTACCCTGATGAGGAGATGGGTTTAAGTGCAACTGGTACTCCTAAAGACCATTTCTGATTCTGTGGTGGCATCAGCCAAGTTTTATGGTGTTAGCCGTTGGCACTGGGATAACCTAATAAACAGGATCAGCCCTGTCCCCGGACCTCCTTGAAACCAGTGTAGGTGGTGGGAGACAAGAGGTCCTTAGTGAAAGAAAATAGAGATAAGGTGCCAGATACAGACAGATTTTTAGACTTTTCTTTTGTTGGGATTCCTGTCTGTGTGTTTGTGTTTCTGTGTTTGTCTCCCTTCCTCCACCAGGAGGCGCCTGGTTCTGGTCCGCCTCCCCACACACCTGCAGAGGGTTACCTCGTTAACGGAGTGCTCTTAAGCTGCTGACTGCCACTACCTCGATGCCAGAGTGTTTGCCAGTTTTGGGTACTCTAGCCAGTTTTGCTGAGTCAAACTGAGTTCTTGTCAACCTGAGTCTTAATCTTGTTTTTTGTCTTTGCCTCACGGCAGGATGTCATCCTGCAAACTGGATGTTTTGGACCTTCTCTCCCTGGAAGGATCATCTGAGCTTCAAACAGAGCTGGGGATTTAAACTGGAGGTTTGAATCCACTTCCCCTCAAGAGATTGTTTGAGCTTTACATTGAGTAATGGATTCATCTCCACTATGACCCGTTCAAGTACCGCAGTAAATCTGAATGGCAGTCAGCTTCTTCGTTCACCTACAAAAAACCACATTCTGGGTAAACCCTGTCCACCCTCCACCGAATTGGACAAACACTGGAACTACCACACAGAGACTGGAGTCAAAGAGTCAACAACTTCTCTGGAAACATGAGTCAGCAACCAAATTCTCCTCTTCAAGTTCAGGAGCCAAATTTCCTACTGAGTCTGAACTAACTCACTTTTCAGTTCCGGTTTAGCAGTGCTCAGAGCAACACTTGATTCAGCATTGTCTCTTCAATAAACCTGTTAAACCTTTCACCTGGTCTCTCTGGATTGGTTTCTCTGCATGTGGGTCCGAGCTCTTGATAAAATCATGACATGTTTAGACTGTGAACACATATTGTAGTATCTGCACTGGGGCTAGCATCAGACCTTCAGACCAGAATTGAACCTGAGATCTTCTCCCTGAAATGTTTGAAACAACAACATGAAGAAGTGAATATAAATGTTCTATCATCTGCATTACTTTCAGAGTAATGCAAACCCATTGCGGCATTACTACATTAACTTTGGGGAAGTGGTGGATCGATTGGATCCTCAGGGCATTAGTGCGACTGTGCTCTGCGCCGACACATGCAGGATGGTTGGTAATGCTGTACAGGGCAGGACAAACGTCTCCCCTCACAGGAAGCTGAGGCTTGGAGAGATGGAAACCACATGTAGACAGAAAAGAGAGAAAACAAAAAACAATCATTCTAAGATTTTTGATCCCTCCCTCTTCATTGCAGAAATGGGTCACCACTGCCAGAAACTCATCATACATCTTGTCTCTGAGTTAGTGGAATCTCTGATGAGCCTTTTTCCAGCATGCTGTCAAAGCTCCCGTTTCAAACACTGACATTGTTTTAGCTCTGAGTCTCTCCACTTTTCTGCTCATTTATGACAACTGATTGCATCCCACTACTGTTTTTCTCTCTCTCTGTGCTCCTGTTTAGACAAAACAAGAGGCTGCATCAGACTGAACAGCTCTCCAATGCACTTCCAAACACTTGGTATGCAAAGTGATTCATTATCTGTAATCAAACCCAACACTGGCACTGTGTGTGAACATAAACAATCTTACAGATCCATTCAGGGAAACACAACCAAAGATGGAGAAAGGAGCCTTTTGTGCTCAGTAACAAAGCATGTTCAAGCTTCCCTGACCTTCATTTTCTTCTCTACAGGATGTCTCAACCCAGATCCACAAACTCTAGCAGAGATTTAAATTCCCACTGTCGGAGGATATTATGTATTTGACATTGAGCTGATGTCTAAGAATAAAGAAAATACCAGCTGGATATATTTTAGCTAACGAAGTCTGTTATTTTTATTTACCTACCCAACCAAACAACCATTTCTCCAGCAGTATATAGCTATACACCCTGAACAGGTATCCAGTCCATCAAAATCAACACAGAAACGTACAACTGGGCAGACAGACACTCACTCCTAAGGTCATTTTTTTATTTGTAGGTTGTAGATGGTCATTAAATGTGAGCAACTCTTTCTTCACTTACTCTACCAAAGGTATACAGAGGTTAAAGGAATAGTACACCCAAAACATGATTAGCCTTCATTTTCTACTCACCCCCATGCTGAACAACACTCTGGAGTACTTTTTTGATATCTCAAATGCATCTGGAGATCTGGGAGGCTTCTTGCTGTCTGCTGACATTCAAATAATGGAGGTCTATGGTGACCGAGACAGAAAGGTCCATAAAAGTCCACAAAAAACGTGTCAATATTCCTCCATACTGCTCGTCCAATGTATTCCAAGTGTCCTGAGTGGGTAGCATCCAGAATTTACTCGAAACGAAGTCATTTAGAATGTTTTTAGAGCATAAACAGTAGTGTATAGGATTTCCTGAAAGCGCGCACACGCGCGCTCACGACGCTACGGAAGCCGGCAGACCAAACCAGCGCATTCAGCTCGGCAAAGAACTCATGCTCTTCCTCAACACTGAAGTCCTCAGATATTTTTCTTTCGTTGTTTCTTTCTTTGCACCGGTAAACAGCACATTTCTTCTTCTATGCTTGCATTATTGGAAGATCAGACGCTGAATGCGCACTTTCATCTGGTTTGATCTGCCGGCTTCCGTAGCGTCGTGAGCGCGCGTGTGCGCGCTTTCAGGAAATCCTATACACTACTGTTTATGCTCTAAAAACATTCTAAATGACTTCGTTTCGAGTAAATTCTGGATGCTACCCACTCAGGACACTTGGAATACATTGGACGAGCAGTATGGAGGAATATTGACACGTTTTTTGTGGACTTTTATGGACCTTTCTGTCTCGGGCACCATAGATCTCCATTATTTGAATGTCAGCAGACAGCAAGAAGCCTCCCAGATCTCCAGATGCATTTGAGATATCAAAAAATTACTCCAGAGTGTTGTTCAGCATAGGGGTGAGTAGAAAATGAAGGCTAATCATGTTTTGGGTGTACTATTCCTTTAAGCTGTGCCTATTGTTGTTTTTGTGTTGTACTGTACCTCAGTTGACTGTGGTGTACTACATCATTAGGGATGGGAATCGAAAACCGGTTCCTGTTCAGAACCGGTTCCGTATTTTCCGATTCCATGGCATCGTTTGGCAGCTCGCTGAACGATTCTTTTTTCGATTCCCGCAGCACCAGAGCCTAGAGCGCCGGCTCTGGGGAGCACGACGTACGTCACGTTTTTTACGTAAGTTACGCAAGTTACGCAAGTTACGCAAGTTGGAAGAACTATTCGAGGAGGAAGACAACGAGCTGCGGTCACTTTGTGAATCAAAGCCCCGTCTTTTCTTAGCCCAGAGGGTAGATCAGGAAATCCAGCTCTGTAAAAGCTTGCCCTGCAGGGATAGCGCCACACTGTGGTGGTGGAACAAGCAAGATACGCTGCCCTTGCTATCTGGACTGGCTGAAAACTACCTCTGTGTGCAGGCTTCCTCCACCCCATCTGAGAGGGTGTTCTCCCCGGCTGGAGACACCATAAGCCCTGAAAGATCCCGTATCCTTCCAGAAAAAGCAGATATGCTCATCTTTCTGCAAAATAACTGTTAATTTTCCCTACTACTGTTTTATAATTAGTATTTTTTGTTATTTAAAATAGGTTATTATCCCATCATTTGTTATTAGACATTGTTGGTTATTAAGTTTGTTCTTGTATTCATTTTTCATTTAAACACAGATGTTACTCCAGTTTCACATTTCCTGTGGACATCTTGATCTTGTTGATTTTGTAAGATTGTGCAATAGTTAAGTAAACAAAGTTGATGCTGATAATCAAACTGTTTGTTCTCCTTTTTCCCCCAAATTGGAATCGAAAAAAGAATCGATAAAGAATCAAATCGTTTCATAGAATCGAAAAGGGAATCGGAATCGTGAAAATCTTTTCAATTCCCAACCCTATACATCATCTTCAAATTTTCACCTTCTCCAGCCTGATTCTCTCAGGTGATGCAAAGTATATTGTCTAGAGCCACTGAAAACTTCTCCTAACAACATCGTGCAATCTTTGTTAATTATATTGCTGTTTGTGTTTTACATTCCAGAACATGTATTCCTGGCAGCAAATGTTTATGTAACAAACAAGCGAAACAAACCTCACTAACTCAAAACCCCAAATCCACTTAGAGATGACAGATCCAATCCTAGTTGTCACGTTATATTCAAGTCATGCCATGATACTGAGACGAGACTAAAACGGAGAATCCCAGTTTTTCTTGTCACAAATAGAGTATTTTCATGCACGACAGGGGTTTAAAGGCTGATTTAACTACTTTTATTTTTAAACATTTCATCCAATTTATAAAAAAACGTAATGTACTTTAACTGATGAAAAATTAAATTGTTTTATCTTGTCTCTTTTTTAGCTACAATGCATGGAAGCATCAAATAGCAGCTCTTTATTGAATGGAACAATGCAATAATAAATGTTCAGTGTGTGCAATCAGTAGTCATGGTAATGTAGCTGGGTGGGATGACATATACGGAAGTGGATGCTCAAATCAAATAAACAGGTCAGGACTGGTGAAGCAAGTGGGGCAGAGCCGCCATTGGTTGGACAGAACTATTGGGTCAAATTGAGCCGTTGAAGGGATGTGAGCAAATCGCCCGGATAGCCATACAGATAGGATGTATACATGTGGCGTCAGTCTCTAAATTGCTTGTAGAGGTACAGTAGATTTCACCAGCAGGACTAACGGGATCAGCGTCATCAGGACAGAACCAATCAGATAACTACAGATGTGACTGAAAAACTACAAGCAACATGCTCTGTTTTTGTCTTTTTTTAGTCTGTAAAATATTTATATAAATATTTATATATCTATGTAAAGATGTATATACTTATATATACATATATGTATAAATACTGTACATAAATTATATGGATGGATGAATGGATGCATGGATGGATGGATGGATGGATGGATGGATGGATGGATGGATGGATGGATGGATGGATGGATGGATGGATGGATGGATGGATGGATGGATGGATGGATGGATGGATGGATGCTTTCTATCTAAGGAAAATCAGTTGATTGCATTGACTCGAAGGCAATCCCTCACACAATGATTGCTTACAGCGACAGGGGACAGAAAAACTCCCTTTTAACAGGAAGAAACCTCCAGCAGAGCCAGGCTCAGTGTGAGCGGCCATCTGCTGAGGCCGACTGAGGTTCAAGGAGACAGAAGCAGAGACACAAACAGCAACTGTTAACCAGCTGCACAGGCAGCCCCATCTAGGAAAGATAAGAGTTTCCAGCCAGCACCTGTGTCAGAGAATGAAAGAGAGCACATACAGTTAGTCACAGTCAGAGAAACAGGACTACACTTAAACATAGGCAGCAGCACAGCTGATATTTGGCTCCAGGATGATGTCACAGCCAAAGAAGAACAGAACAAAACAAAACCCTCCGAACAGTTTAATGTCTATTCATTGCTAGCTATTTCAAAGAGGGTAAAGAATCATTTGACTAAAGGTTATCGATTCCTGATTAAGCAAATCATTTAACAAAACATTATTGAATGAAACAATATTTGGCCAAATAATGTTTTATTCACCTCATGGAGTGTCATTGTGAATTGGTCTGAAAACAATCTAATTTCTCTAAATTAGTGAAAAGCTAATTTAATCATATCCCAAATTCTTCCAGATAAACTTTGGTTTTCAAACTCAAGATCCATCTTAAACTGTAGTATGGTTTTCAACCATGTTTCCCCTTCCTCTTTGTATATAGCATTTTAGTTGAGTTTCACTACACTAGTTTTACTTAAGAGTTTTAAACCAAATTATGTTTGACTTGGAACTGAAAGATTTTTGTTAAGAAACTCTTATATTTTGAACAGAAGTTGTGGTGAATTTATTCCATAATTCATTCTTTCGTTTATTGTTCTAACACACAGCTAGTAGGCCCTGTGCTCATAAACAATATATAACAGCTGAAATAATATCTGATTAAATAAGATATTTTACCATCCCTACCGCAGAGGGCAATAGACATCTTAAAGTATCAGAAATATAAATTCCCAGCTGGCTGGGATTAGAATAGAACATAAACTCCCAACAGACTTTAGCTAAGTTTCTGTTATAGCTGCCAAGTCTCCTGTTTTTCCAGTTCCTCTTTCCCACATTTATTGTAATTTTCTTGTGCACCTTTCTAAAAATGTAATGGATACTGGAGCTTGACTGAGATATTCGGGTGACTCAAAGCAGATGTTGTAAATTTCCCCATATTTTTTAAATTCAAAACTTACAAGATTTTTGAAATTTATATTTTTTTTATGAGAAATAACTGAATTGGTGTCCATAACAAAACTTCACTAACGATAAATATTTGTTGAAGTTAGTTTTGTATGAAATAAAGAGAAGCTTTTCTAATTTGGAGCCCTGAGGAACTCTGCATCTAATAATATTAGGTTGGGAATTACTTGCACATATTTTTTTCAAAACATAAGAGCCTGAAACATTTATAAAATAGAAGGTAAAGCTGTGAAGTTATTATCTAGTAATAGTTCCCTATCTGTGGCAGGAAAAGTCATATCCAAATCCAAATGCACAGCAAATGCTGGAGCTTTGTCAGTATGGCAACCCTTATCTATAGGAGCTAACACTGAACATATTTCCAGCTTCCCCAACAGTGTGGAAATCTAAAACAAACAGCAAAAGGTAAAATATAATAAAAGGAATTGTGCATGTTTTTTTCCTTCTTACAATTAATGATTTATTTATTTTTCAGTTTTCTTCTTTCGGGTTTCGTTTTCTTCCATAATCTCATAGTTAAAGGCGTGTTTTCCATGGTAGATATTTATTCAATTCTCATTCGACTCCTCTGAAAATGAAATAGTGTTTCACAAGGCCTATATAAGAACATTATCTTCTGTTGGATTTTTTTTTGTGCTTTTTTTGTTTTGCAGCTGTGAAGTTCACATGTCACAGATTACTGGATGAAATCATCCTAAAGTGTGTGATTCAGTAGTGTTTTGCTGGTGAATTGCTAATGCATTTCCTGGCTGTGCCCACTGTTGCTGCTGCCAGGACTGGTAGAACAAGAGGCAATCACTTCGGCCCGCATCAGCTGCAGCGGGCCAGGGACAATGTGTTGCATATGGTTCAGGAGCTGAGTGGATGAACTGGCATCAACGGGGAGACGTCTGTTAGTTCAGCTTCTTCCCTTTCACCTGATTAGAAAGGGAATTACAATACAAGTAGCAGAAGTCTGATTTGTCCAAAAAACGTATGTGAAACATGAAGACCATTTTCATTCTGCAGTAAAAGTCTTTCAGGTGTTGTCTCAGGCATGACTGCGGATTTCCCTGCCATAGACTATTTACAAGATACTAGCAGCTTAACAAAAAAAAATTTAAATCTTAATTTCGAAGGGTGGCATTATTCAGTCACTAAACTGTTTTCAGCCATAATGATGGATAAAATGCTTTCAGATGCATAAATAGGACCTATATAGGTAAACAAATTGTGCACTAGGAACACAACGTCTTCTTTGGTTTTTGAAGAGGATTGTTTTTTTTATTTAATAAAATTATATGTTCATTTCAATTCCAATCAGTTCAGTTTATTTCAAAAGTTTCAATTCACAACACATGTCATATCAAGATGCTTTACAGAGACAATTTAGTCAGATTATACAGTCGGATTTGCTAAAAGTATTCCTTTTTTTCACGTTTTCAAAGGAAAACCAGCTGATCGCATTAAAGGCATACTATGCAACATTTTTCAGTTAATTAATGTGTTCCATATCGTTTTGGATGATTAAATGAGTCATTTCAGGTTGAACAAAGGTATTCTCGGCCGCCCTGGTGGTCTGTGGGGGAAATACTGCACTTGCAATTGCAGGAGCACCGACCCGCAACCACAGGCCCAGAAGTCTCGCGAGAGTCAGTCTTGCTTTACGGCGAGAACTGCTACACGCCCCCAGTGAAAGGCATTCTCGTTGCTAGCACAGTGGCGATCTTTGTGCAGTTATGCTACGTTCACATCGGACGCAGCAAAATCGCGTCTGCTGCTTCATTTTTGCTGCTTGTACCAGTTAGTTCTGACGCGCGGCTGAAGCAGCTTTGCTGCTCTGGCTGCGCGGTGCAAAAGTGTGTCTGACGCGCGTTGGGCGGAGCTTCACTATCCTTTCTCTGCCTTGCAGCTATATTTGCTGTGATCAGTGGGAATAAAGTAGTTTTAATATGTGTTTAAGTGAGAAAATACACCTGAAAATGTAATCAGTGCAGTCAGTTCATTCAGATTATTATCCTGCCTTCAATATTTTTTCTGTCGGAGCCGCTCAGACCCCCAAATACCAGCGGTGCGCCGACAGTAGGGATCCCTTCATCAGCAGCCTCTGGCTGGGTCGCCTCCTCGCGGTTCACCGCAGCAGCTGGTAGGTGTTTTTCATCTAAATAATCCAAACTGCATATTCTGCCGGCAGATTTCTGCATTTTAAGTTAATTTAGGCGTCAATAAACTGTTTAAGAGGAGTGATCATCAGCGCTGTGTCTCTCTCCCTGCGTCAGATGCTTAAACGCGCCCGATGTGCTGCTTCAGCTGCTCAGACGCGCTGCGCCTGTTGCTCAAAACGCGCCGCGGGACCTTTTGCTGCGCCTTGACGTTACGTTGCATGTAAACTCGCTGCTTCTGTCGCGCCAGCTGCGGTGTGAACGCAGCATTAGTCATTCGTTGCATTCGCCTGTCTGCTAAGCTCAAAACAACCGCGCCTGGCTTGACGGAGAAACCAGGAGAACAGCTGTGCATATTTACGACAGTGCACTTTTACATTCGCCCTCTGGGGGGAGCCTCGCTGGAAAATCAACACCGGTTGCATAGTGCACCTTTAAGTCATTGATTTTGTAGAATCTGTTCCTCGTTTCCGAGCTTGTAGAGACAGTAGACACTGCCGTGCATTCAGTCCTTGACTCCACAATCATCCCCCTCAACAATTACTCATCTTTAGAGAACCTACTTGACTGCACATCACTCTACATTTAACAAGGGATTACAGCTAGATCAACATTTTTATGAGCACTGTTCTTTTTGATTAAGATTTTGCTCATAACAGTTTTATCATTGCTATAGTTATTATTTTTATTTTGCCATTGAAAAATGACATTTCACTACTCTTAAATGACTGACATTTCTGGCTGCTCTTCTCACTAACGAAGAAGGATGGTTGGCCCAGAAAGGTGTGTGTGTTTGTGGCTGGTAGTCTTTCTACTGTGTATGGCACCTTCACGTAAAGACCACTGGAGACAGGCACCAAGCCCACGTATCCCTGATGGGCAACCATTAGAACTTTATTTATATATGTCCAATTCACAGATGGATTGTTCATATTCATAGGAAGTGAATGTTACTTTTGAAACAAGCCTACTGTACTCATTGATTACTTCATTTTTATATCATATGTGGAATAGTTTGTCAGGAGGCTCAGAGGATTGGACCTAGAATTCAGACGAGACGGACAGTGATAACTTCAAAGGCGTTTATTAAAAAGCTGCGTGCAGCTGCATATCAGCTGGGGTGGGATCTCTGGATACGGTGCAGGAATGTAGGCACAGATCAATGACTGATGAAACTCCAATGAGGAACTCCAATGAGCTAGAAAGTCACCATCCTGGCAAAGTTCAGTCTGTGGACAGAAGGAGGACAGAAGTCAAGAGGAAACCTGCAGTTTGAAACTGAACCGGTACCAGAAATCCAGGAGGGAAGAGGAGACGAGATCAGCAGCAGCCAGAGCACACAGAGGCAACAAGAGATCCAGAAGGGATTACCCAAGCCGTGGTCAGAAGACAGGTCCAGGGTCGGCAACAGATGAAATACAGGTAAATTCAGAAAACACAGAACAGGCAAAAACAAAGCAGGACAGGGGCTGCCAAAACTCAGAAGTCCAGAGGCAGAAACGGGTCAAGATCAGGCAGAACATACACACACTGAAAACGTTAGAATTAGACTTGCTGGAAGCTCGAATAATCGGCCACCATGGGCTAGGAACCGGCGGCATTAATAGCAGAAGAAAACAGGTGGATCTGATTAGAGATAATTAGGCCGAGGAGGAGCAAAGCAGATAGAGGAGAAAGTAAAACCCAGCCTATGGTTCCAAGATCATGACATAGTTAGAGATACATGTTCTACCTGGATTTTCTGTACTGTAATTATGCTACAATTTTTTTTTATTTGACTCTTTAAGTTACCACAATTTGCAACTGATTTTAGATTTCTGTTTTTCTGTGTGACTTTTTTTTATTAGTTGTTACTCCTTACTTAAGTAAAATTTTTTACGTAATTAAGTTCTTGGATCACTTAGTTTTAGTTCTACTTAATTAGAAACGTACTGAAGTAGTGCTATTGGTAGTAGAGTACAGTTTTTTTTTTCTACCCACCTCTAGTCAAAGCTTCTCTTTATATTCCCATAAGGCAATTTGAAGCTGAAATTTCCAATAAGTATCTCAACAGTCCTCATGATCTCGGCACTGATGACTGGCCTGATTACTGATTTCATTCACCTGCTCATCTCCGCCCAGTTCTCATTACCGTTCATTGGATCCACCTGCTTCAGCCTCTATTTAACCAGCCTTAGACCATTTATCAATTATGCAAGATTATTTGAGCCTTTGATGAGAATTCTCTAGCGTACCTGATTGTTTCTGACTGCCTGATCCTGACCTGTTCTGCCTCTGGACCTCTGAGCCTGCCTGTTCCCGTTCTGATCTGTTTACCTGACCTGTCCTCTGTGTTATAGGCTCAGAATGTAGGACCCAGAATTCGAGGCGAGACAGACAGTGGGAAAGTTCAAAATCTTTATTAGAATAAACAGCACAGAACATGGAGCTGTGGATCTGCAATGGCTGCAGGGATCACTGGTAAGTGACCATGATAATCTGACAGATGATTATTCATGAGGGTCACTTACCTGGTTTAACGGTTCAGACCAACAACAGCCTTGGCTTCACCCTCTGGTTTATCCTGCTTCCCTTTGTCTGCTCGGTTCTGATCTCCTGCCTGTTCTTCGACCTCTAGGACTTCAGCGTCTGGCAGGCTTGGACTGGTAATGTGTGATACCGGGCATTTGCCCGATGGGCCAATCCTAATTTTAGCGAGCGAGGGACGCCCTCCTTATATCATACCGGCCCCAACACTTACCTGGCCGGCCATAGCTCCTACCTGTGAGAGTAAACAACTCAAGGAGGTCAAGAAGTAATCCAATGTTAACTACCTGAATGATGCATGCAGTATATGTAGCCCTTCCTTGTCATGCACATCCTTGTGACGGTTGGCATATAGTGTAAATTTCTATTTCTTCAAACTGTGAAATCCTATTTCATCAAACTCTAAAATCCTTGCGACAAACTAAATTATGATAAAACTAAAATGCTTTCTTTAAACCAAACTATGATATTCCTCTTATATCTGGTGAATTTATGTTTGAATATTTTGCAAAAATATATTGCTGTGCATGGTGGGGTTTTGCATCTTTTAGAATGGCTGTCTATTGGTAAAAAATGTTTTTCTTTAGATATATGACCTAAGAGATCAATAGACTTTGGTTCAAATTAGGCGAGATTTCGTATATCCAGGCGGTTTATCTGGCAATCCTACTGATGTGGTGAGTGGCGCTGGGCGTTGCTTCAGTTATACTTTCATTTCAGTGGATGCGATAAAAGTCATGGAAAGAGTTGACAAAAAGATGAAAAGGGAAGCGGTCCATAAGTGGGCTGGTGTAGCTGGAAAAATGCCAGGGCCAATAAATCGTTCCCAGTCTGAGCCTGGCGCCTGGGACTCTCTGAGCGGCGACCACCACGTCCTGTTGGCAGCTGACCGGCTGGAACCAACCTCATCCTCTGGGCATCGACTGAACTTTAAGACCAGGTGAGTGACTCACATGTTCATAATCATCCTCCGTCAGATAGATGTGGTCACTAACCTGTGCCCTCCACCTGCTCTCCACAACTTATTGAGAAATATAACTCTCTGTCTAGCTCGAATACTGGATCTTACTGTTCTTAGTGTGACAACAGTATGATCAATTATTGATTCTGTGTCTGCTGAAGATTGCTGTAAAAATGTATGTAAGGAAGGCATGCCCAAAGTCGGTCCTGGAGGACCGCTGTCCTTCAGATTTTAAAGGTTTCCCTGCTCCAGCACAGCTGATTTTCATTGCTAGCTGATAAACAGGCTTTTGCTGAACTGCAATTACCAAAATCATCTTTGCTGAGGGAACCCTCAAAAACCTGCAGGACAGCAGCCCTCAAGGACCAACTTTTTGTATGCCTGATGTGTAAGTAGAGAGTTTCAGAGTGTAAAGTGTGGTCTATGGTGAATTACAATTATAAATCTAAAGGACTAAAGTAAAGAGGAAAAACACATTTATGACAGTATCATGTAGGTCTTTGTTTTATAAATATCAATCGTATTCTCTGCAGTCGAGGTGCTGAAATTAATTTGCTGTTACAGGACAAATCAGACTTCATCTAAGCAACACGTAGCAAACCTGTGATGTCTGCTGGTATATGGAGTGAATTATGTTTCATTATTGTTGCAAATATAATGTTTTGTAAATGGACATTTGACAAAAAAATGCAACCCAAAAATGAAACTTGAAAAAACATCTTAGTCAAGAAAAAGGCCTTTGCAATGGAGGCGAGCAATAACTCCTAGCAAAGGTATTTTTATTTTATTTTCATTCATGCTTTTTTCCTGTTTGGGTTTAGTGGGCATGGGGATTTTCTTTTTCTTTGTTGTTCTAAAAGTAGGCTCAGGGGAGGTTTGACTATAAGTTGTAGTTGCTCTAGATCTGGTTAGTGTTCAGCCACACAGAGGTCTATTAAGTAACTGTGTCATTTGTTGCTCTCTGTCTTTCTGTTCCATGGTACTGCCAGCAGGTCTGTTTAAGGGCTCAAAAAATTATTGCATAGTTTCCCTGCTTTTGGCGAACAACATAATTAGCAATTTAGCTTTCCTCTATTTACCCAATTTAAAAAATGTGCATAATTTCAAAACATTTCCTTTGCATTGCTAGTCCTGGTATATATTCACATTGTTGTTGTTTTTTTTAAGTGCCTTAAGGTGTGCTTGTTAAAATCTTCAGGCTAAGTCCAGGGTTTGAAAAAAAACACGTGAAATGGGTGATAGCTCCACTGAGGTGTTTGTTGAGTCCAAGGATTGGTAGTTCTAAAACTTTTTAGTTTTCTAGGTTTAAGTTTGTAATACTAATGACCACCCTTTACTTACTGAACAACTTCCACAAATAAACACATTTTATTAAGCCTTACGATTAGCCTCTATTTAATGCATTTTGTTTGAGAAGTATGCTAATTATTTTAACAATTAATGTGCAAAAAGCAAAGTTTTTATTTGTTTATCTTTTCAATGTAAATGCAGTGATATGAGGTATTCAAATACACTATACAGTATGTGCACTCTTTCATCGTTTTTCTTTCCTAGACTGGCCAGTACCCTTTACCCTCTTCAGGGTGAGATCCATTTTGTTTTTATTAGTAATACCCCCCCTTCAAGCTCCTGTGTTTTCATCGAACTTTGATTGTTCCTTCTGATAAACTTTGCTTATTTTACAACCTGCTTTCCCTGCTAATTACCACTGTAAGTTCTTTATTTTTTGTTATATAAATAAAAGCAAACATGTTTTACCTTAATCGGTCTCTGTACTTGGGTCATTTATACATACCATTATGGTTGCTTGATCAAATTAAAATCAATGTGTTTTAATTGGAGTTACATATAGGGAGAAAATGGAAAAGCTTGCATCACCCTAAATATTGTGGTGTCTGTAAATAGTATTGGTATTTCGGTGCAGGGGGGACAAGTGCACTTTAAAAATAGAGGACTTAATCAAAAAACAACACAATGTGGAAATATTGAAGCAAAAACTTAAGACATCAGCCAGGAAGTGCAAGCGTGGGGACAAATGCGTCTTCCTGAGGGACGACAAAATCATCACACCAAATAAGTGGCAGATTTGCTTGAGCAAAGTGACAATGTGTTGTTTTGACAGTTATAAATCCTTGTTAACATTGGAATAAAAGTATTTTGCTTAATAAAAATGTTGTGTGAAAGTCTAAATATCTGACTCTGATTCACTCTGATTAGAAAGGCTAATATAATAATTGAACTTTATTGATCTTACATTGGAGTAATTGCATTTAACTCATCCCCTTGGGGAACAGTAGGCTGCCATCGTAGGGCCCCTGGAGAACAGTATGGGGTTAAAGGTCTTGCTCAGAGAGCCAGAGTTGCAGTCTGTGGGAGTGGGGCTCAAACTTAGGACCTCAGGGTGCCATAACCACTAGGTTACCACCCCCTCTTTTTTTTTTTTCTGTATAGTTTTTATTTTTCTTAAGGATACCAACCATAATATATATTTCAATATTTTAAAAAGCAGTTATTCGATTGTGAAAATGAGTATTCAACTGGAAAAAACACATCAGTGCTGCTTTTGGATCAGTTCAGTGCATCCAGTCACTACAGCTCTGGCCGTCATGGCCCCTAACCTCAAAGAGGACACTCCCACCGCCTGCAGCTCACGTCACCCACAAAGAGCCATTAATAGTAAACTGGACAGCAGCAGAGAGATTTCTTAGCTTAGGCTACACTCTGAGTTAATAATCATAAAAGGGTGACTAAAATGCAATATTATACTCAACACTAGATCTAGTCTGTTTTGCCTCAACAATAAAGCCTAAAAATGTCAGCATGGAGCACAACCTGCTTACAGGTGTGCAGCTGGCAGACAGTTCGCTCGTCCTGAGTTTCCTGGACATTTCCTGCATTCTTGGATTTTCCTCTTTTTATTTCAGTTTTTACCACGCTAAAATTAAAACTAAAGACACCAGAGTTAGATGAAGCTAGTTCTCTCAGAATTATCCAAAAAGGGGATGGCACCCACACCTCACCAATACTTCCAGTGTATGTTACCTCACAGACCGAACCAGACAAGGAAGTGCTTCTATATGCTCTTCTCGACACTCAGAGCGACACTACCGTTATCTTGAAGAATGTAGCTGAAAGACTGAATGTCAAAATGACAGACTGAATGTCAGAATGTCCAGTGAAGCTTAAAGTATCTACAATAACTTTAAGAAAAAATTTTGTGTTCAGCCAAAGCGTTCCTGCAGTACTGGTGTTGAGGGGGGATGGCATTCCCCTTCTGAAATGACCATCACCCCATACCATCCCCTGGGACTTTTTATCACTGAATGTGACTACTATATATTAACAGTAATGGCAATAATATTGCCCGTTCAACAGTTGCCAGGCTGTGTGCTTATGAGTAGCGCACAGCCTGCGCTGTTCTGAACAGCATCACGGCAGAGACAGCACGATTTGAGGGAATGTGAAAATAAGGAGGGGAGGGAATCTTCCGAAGGTTCTAAGTTTAACAAATAAAGTGTCAGAAATTATCTAGAGTGGTGAAGATAGCAAAATGGGAATCAACATCCACAGAGCAGAGAATTCATTCATTGCACACAGACTGTAGCACATCGACTGAAACGTGTCTCCATACAAGTAAAATCCAATTAATTGGAATTTATCTGTCCAGCAAAACTATCAATTTCAAGTCACCCATGTATAAGAAATATCAAAACATTAAGAATACGTTTAAAATGTCCCTTTTGTTCGTATTTCAACACGTTTTTTTCTCTTCAACGGGCGTAAGTTTAAGCCGATGCGTGCCCCCTCGACAGGGGAGGGAATTCTGGGCACAACAGATGAAACCTGGAGGAGAGGATTGAAGCAGGGGCAGATTTAGGAAATTGGGGGCCCTAGGCAAAGACAGGCAGGGAGCCCTCTGAATTGAGAAGACAACTCATAATACAGACCCATTATCGAGATACAGAAAACATTATTTACTAAATTCTGACTGCCCTTAATGATTTTTTTTATATTTTTATATCCTGTCTAGTGAAACATAACAATTCAAGATATCCTTATTAACATTTTGGAGATTCAAATGCATTTTGAGATATCTCAAATGACGTAATCTGATTTGTCATTTAAAGTGTCACACATCCGGAATTATAATCAAGATATTTGAGTCAATTTGAACTAGTCAAAACTATATTTTTCAGCTAGTGTGTCATTGAGCTGTCCTAACAGTTGCCTATAGAATTTTGCATAATTGCAATGGTGCTGGCTCTTCTTGGCAAAGTTGTTTCAAAATGCCGCAATATAGAAAGAACTCAGCAGTATGGGACGTGCGAAGAACTAGAACTTTTTTAACACCCATTTCAATTGAATTATTATTTTTTTCATATATTTTTAGACACTTTTTTTGTCAAAATTTAGAATTTCTCTTATAGCTTCTCTTCTCTGCTCCTGTCATCCCTTCACCAGTGTTGCCAACTCCCCAGCAAGAAAGGCCGCTATTGGCTGTCCTAAAAGGCACTATAAGGCTCTAGATAATTGAACCTAGGCAGAAGTTAAACTAAAGAAACTCATTGCTCTCCTACATTCACCTGCGACACAGCCAATTAGCTTTGAACCACACCTCCACAAAAGCCAATCGGCATCCAAAGTTCATCTTGAAAGGCCTCAGATACGCTTTTGTCTGCTCCTGTGGGCAGGCAGTGGATACGCTGTGAGTCTATTCTGATGAAACCCTTTCAACCCACCTCCAGCCCCTTCTCCACCATCATAGCTGAAGCTTCATCAGAATGTAATTTCTCCTTGACGCCTACTGCATTCCCTGTCTCATTTCAACCGGCAGAAGACCGCCATGTTGAGCCTGGTTCTGCCAGAGGTTTCTTCCCAACGGGGAATTTTTTCCTCTTCACTGTCGCTCCATGCTTGCTCATCATGGACAGGTTCTCTCAACCTGTGTTTTCCAACTGGACTTCCATCTTCCAGGTCCCTGAGTGAAGCCCTGGCATCAGCAGTCCACTGGATCTCCACATAAAGCTCATCAGACCGTCTCACTAACCAGCAGTCTACAGACTGACCAACTTCATCTATCTCCACTCCACCACTAGTTTTAGGCCTGGGTGGGAAAAAGCCCTTTTCTTTGTTCCTGTTCATGCATATCTATCAAATAAGCGCTATGTTTCCTGCTGAGATCTGAGCGCCAAAGAGAAAGTAATCAATAAATTTCTCCTAATTGTCTTTTCTCTTCATGTGAGTTTTTTTTAGATTGAAAGGCCTGTCATCCAATCAGTGATAAACAGCTTCAGTTTGACGGACCTGTTAGAATAATTTTAACTCACTCATTGCCAGCATGTAGCCTAGCTTCATTTAAATTAGTCAATAGAAGCAATACTGATTTTCTGATAAACAGTCTATTTTAAAAAAATACTCTAAATTAATATTTGAAAGGTGAGTAAAATTATTCGATTTTACATAGGATTATTTCATTTTCAGGCTGATTGTAATGTATTTGACTTTGTAAGCAGGTTTTTTTAGATTTTGAAAATTATTTCAGTTCTTTCAATTTAATTAATTGAATTTGCATAAAAAAATACTTGATTTGAAAGGATTCAGATATTAATTTGCAATGTTTTATGAGGTTTGGTTGCAAATCTTAAAGCTACAGTGTGTAATTTTCAGCGACATCTAACGTCCAGACTGCAGACCACAGCAACATGAACATCTCCCCCTCACCGTTTCTCCCCCCCAACAGTACGGCGAGCGTTATGGGACAAAATGTCTTCCACGACGTCCGCATCACCTACCTTCTCAAGTGATGAGGTTTGTTTACATACATGCCATCTATTGTTCAGTACCGTCTCAGTTCATCTCTCTCAACTTGCTGTAGTTACTTTCGAGCGTAATGGGCGATCTCGCAATCGCTAGTTTGTTTGCTCTGTGCTGCCGTAGCGCAAAGATGTCTGCCTCCATGGCTGCGAGACCCGCTCCTATGTAATTATAAATAACGAATTCTAAGGCAACGCAAATATTAAGGTTAAGAGGCTGAGCTCGTAGATGATGATAAATAACATAGTTATGTATAATATATTACATTTCTGACTGTATATCCCTGTAATTATTACACACTGTAGCTTTAATAGATTGATTGCCAAAAGATTCTCCAAAGTAAAATCAGAGAAGTGTCCTACCATGACTATGAAGCTGATCCCAGTGGGAACTTAGTCCCTAACTCTGTAGGGGCAGTGATAGCCATACTAACTATGTAGGGGCAGTGATAACCATGCTAACTCTGTAGGGGCATTGATAGCCATGCTAACTATGTAGGGGCAGTGATAGCCATGCTAACTATGTAGGGGCAGTGATAACCATGCTAACTTTGTAGGGGCAGTGATAGCCATGCTATCTGTGTAGGGGCAGTGATAGCCATGCTAACTATGTAGGGGCAGTGATAGCCATGCTATCTGTGTAGGGGCAGTGATAGCCATGCTAACTATGTAGGGGCAGTGATAGCCATGCTATCTGTGTAGGGGCAGTGATAGCCATGCTATCTGTGTAGGGGCAGTGATAGCCATGCTAACTGTATAGGGGAAGTGATTGCCATGCTAACTATGTAGGAGCAGTGCTAGCCATGCTAACCATGTAGGGCCAGCGATAGCCATACCAGTCCAGGGACTGACGGCAGTTCTACTGGAAGGTGCCTTGGTCAAGGTCAGTGACCGGCGTACCTGACATGGACCAAGCAGACCATGCATAGTGCTTTAGGTTAATAGAATATATTCATTAGGCTATGTATACTTCCAAAAAAATAAAAATAAAAATCCACCAACCCCCTTCTTTGTTTTTTACAACTTGACTACTGGTAACAGTCTACAGGTAAGAGGTATGAAGTCTGGAAAAAATACCAAACTGCCAGTAAGCTATACCAGAGAGCCCTGCCCTCATTTAGAACATCTGGCAGATGAAATGTCTCATGAACTGGACTGTGAATTACGGTTCCTGATTGGCTATAACTGCTCTCAAGCTTTGGCCAACAGACATCATCCATGTAATGGAAGACCAGCCTTTCGCGCTTAGATCTGTGCTAGGTTAGAGCATCATTGATTATAACAATACTATTGTTAGGAATTCAGTTTGTGTGAGTTGTGTTTTTGTGTGTTTTCCCTCCACCACCAGGTGGCGCCTGGTTCTCGTTGGCCCTCTCACACACCTACGGATGGTTGCCTCATTACCGGAGGACTCTTAAGCTGCTGACTGCCACTACCTCGACGCCAGAGTGTTTGCCAGTTTTGTGTACTCTAGCCAAGCTAAGTTTTGCTGAGTCAACTGAGTTTTTTTTTTGTCAACCTGAGTCTTAACCTTGTTGTTTTTTGTCCTTGCCTCTCGGCAGGAAGTCATCCTGCAAACTGGATGTTTTTGACCTTCTCCCCCTGGAAGGATTGTCTGAGCTTCAAACTGAGCTGAAGATTCAAACTGGTGGTTTGGATCAACATCTCCCAAGGGATTGTTTGAGCTTCACACTGAGCTCCACAAGAAACCGTTCAAGAACCATAGGAAATCTAAGTTGCATTCAGCTCCTCCGTGCCTCAAGTAAACACCTCAACCTGGGTAAACCCTGTCTGCCCTCCAATGAGCAAGTCAATTACTGAAACAACCCACACCGACTGGATTCAAAGAAAGTCACATTTTCCTGTAGCCTTTATTCCCTTTTGCAATTCGAAGCTCAAATTTCCCACTGAGCCTGAACTAACCGCAGGATCTTCCACTTCACTTTGCAGTCCCGGTTCGCCAGTGTTCAGAGCAGCACTGGACCCATTTCTACCAGTTCTCAATAAACCTGTTAAACCTTCCCCTGATCTCTCTGTTTGGTTTTCTGCATGTGGGTAAGATCTTAGAATAAAATCATGACAAGTATCACGACTACAAAGATAAAATAGGTGTGAGTCACTTTATTTTCATCAAGCAAGTCACACCAGCTATTTTACCTCATTCCAAGCTGAAGTCCACTTCACTTCTAGAACTGAAGTCAAGGAAATCATCTCTCCATCAGACATAATCAAATTGTTTGAGTCAGACTTTGCTGAAAGAAAAAATGAAGACCTTCCAATATTACAGGAATACCATCAGTTCCTCACAAATCTTAAAAAGGGCATCAAGCAGAAGCAGGATGGACACTATGAGATGCCTTGCCTTAGTTTGACCACCAGAGGTCTCTCTCTTTTGGTCTTTTTGACTTCCCTTTCTTCTTCTTGATCAAAACTGAAGCTGTTACCATTGTTGGTGGATAAAGAGATCCCCCTCCCATTCGGATCCGAAGCGGGGAAATTGGTCAGTAGACTATAATTCTACAGCTTTATTTTAGTTCTTATATACTGATTGTGTGGATGTTAATTAATTGTTTTGTTTTTATTGTCTGTTTGCAGTTCTACGGGGGTCTATAGTGCATCCTGTTGCTAGCTGTGTTACTGGTTTAAGTGCATCAATAAAGAAACCGTCTATAATTAAAGAACCAGAGTCCTCGGATGCTTTATTATTAATTTATTAATGGGGGGTCTTAATTGATATTAACAAGGCTGTAACTGACAGAGTAACACACATTGAGACGTTAAGGGCTGGTTATACTCCCCGCAGCAGTGTCTCGCAGTGAGCTTGACGCAGACATTTTTGATTTATGCTCAGTTTTAAATCAATGTCTGCGCTATACGCTGTGGGTCTAGATACGGCCGAGGTGGTGAGGAAGTGGGGGCAAAATTGTCCGACAATGGAGGGACAAGAGGGCCAAAAAGAGCGACGATCCAGGTGGAAAAAGGGTCTAAGTTTTCTCGCGCACCTCGCTCTTCTAGCTGGTCCATCTTCACGAGTCATAAGAACAAAACAAGCCGGAAGTCTTTTTGTTCACTGCGACACAGGCGACCTAGTTTCGAAGTATAAATCAGCCTTTAGAGTCCAGTTTTCAAGTGTGAACCGAGCAAGAGAAGAGGCAAGTAAATGTTACACAGCTCTGCAACAAATTTATAATGACAGACTTATAGCCACCTTTATGTGATACATATTAAGTAGGGAACTCCAGAAGAAATAGTGAATCAACAGTGAACAAAAGTGAGTAGTTGCATTCCATCCATCTTCCAGCAATTACAGGAATGTCCAGTGGGTTTTTAATATCAGCGCTGTTGTGTGTGAGTTAGGGATGCTAAGACCTGCCTTGCTTCTGATTGGTTTATATTGTGTGGTGCCTTCTGTAGTTGGTTAGATTTAGGTACAATGGACTGGTAGTTTATTTCTGCCAGTCAATCAGTGTTACTGGAACTGATATCTTATGAGAAAAATGTACTTAAATATATTCAACACTAAGAACGTCAAATGCAGATGATTGAGAAAGAGATTCACTTTTTACACCCCTTATAACTGACAGGGACAGCAAAAGTCGTTTAGTCTAAATGAGGTTCTGGTTTCAAATAAATACCTAATTGCTGTTTTTTTACACAAACAAGAGAAGCTTATTCTGAAGGTGGAAATTACACAGCCTGCCCACACATCCACGCAATAGGCTATTTAGACAGACAGCTTCTCTTAAAGCCTTAATCCAAAGAACTGAACTGTGACATCCTCACCTAAAGCTGCACCAGATGATGCGACAGAGCTTGGTTTCTCATTTAACTTTTGCTCAGCTTCTTCCTCAAAAAGAAAAAATAAAGAACAAAAAAAGATTTCCTGACGTATATTTCTCCCCCTTTATAAGTATGATAAGAATCAGACAAGGTTTCAATGTCAGAAAAATAAATATTGTATTCAGGCTTAGTGTGACATCTGTGGTGTTCTACATTAATGATGACACGTAAAGTGGATACTTCTTGTCCTATGCTCTGATTGGTTAAGCTGGAGCCATTGTTAAACACCCAATAAAACGAACACCTGTGCCTGCATAAATGTTAATTTAAATGTTAATGCGGCAAGAAAAGATCGCTGCGTGTATCAGCTTGTTCTTTGGAGAACAAGCTGAAGGGGGCTTTTATTTGAGTGTTTCTGCCTTTATAGGAGTTGGAACAGAGAGGCATATACATTTCTGTCATTTAGAGCTCAAGCAGCCATTATCCTGAGCTTTTGAAGTCGGTCTTCTTTCACAACACAGTGCGGCAAAGCATTCTTGTGTTGACATCGCTGATTGGAGGTTTCGCTCTCTGCACTCTCCGACTGTGGGGGTGGACTGTGCACCCCAACCAACCCCCCACCCCTTCTCAATTACATCAAAACACAGATTCAAGACAGAGAGATATGCAGCAAGGGGAGGAAGAGGGGAGGCTGGAGGAGCAGACAATAAAATTCACTCGAGAGCACGGTTATTCAAGAGGATGAGCCTTTGTCTTTAAAATCCTGTTAGCTGATTTAAGATTAGAGTAAAACTCACTGTCAAGTGGGTTGCTGCTTTTTATTGCAGGTCTAAAATAGTAATAATGGTGCTGTAATAAAAGGGCTGCAGTGTTACAGTCCTTGTCACTTGAATCTAGAATCTTGGGCCGACAAAACAAGCAAGGAGGAACTACCAAACAATGTGAAAGAACTGACTGCATGAAAGATGGGAGGAATATGTACCCCCTTGACATGAAAAGGCTGCACGAAGCAGAAGGCAGAACATACAGTTGCACAGTCTGACAGGGAAATTGCAAAGTGCAAAGTCAAGAGTGTGGAGAGTGAGCTAGTAGATCAAAGTGTGTATTTAACTTCAACTCCACTGACCTGAGTGAAATCCCATCGAAGGTTTGCACTGTTGGGGAAACAGTCAATTCAAATCAAAGGTTAAACTTATATGACTCTCCACAGGCAGCAGCCTCTTCTTCTCCAAATAGAGAAAAGTTTGGGTCGAATTGCTTGTTGTGTTCCATGGCTTACAAAATGTTTATATCTCTTTATATAGAAGAAGAATTAAAACATTTAGCATTCTCATGTTTAATTGGCAAATACACATATTTGATACTTAATTATGTGCATGGCAGCAACTCAATCCATTTTGACATGTAGTCATGTGAAGGCGACGTATTCTAGTTCAAAGTTGGCATCAGAAGTAGGAAGAGAGGATATTCGGGTCCCTTTGAACGTGGCATGGTGGTTGGTGACCATGCTGGGTGTCACTAGCATTAGCTGAAAGCTGAGGTTCAATTTAAACAGCCTCACCAAAAGTTGAGAATTGCTCTTCTGAAAAATGTTGCTGCAGTATTCATCATAGCAGGGACAAAATTGTGTGTACCTAACTTTAAGAACTTTGATCCAACCTGCCAATAATCAATAGTTCATGCTATTGGATGGGGAGAATTAGAAGGGTTGTAAGTTGGAGAGATGGGAGATGCGAGAGAGACACTGGTGCCAGTGATATGTGGCTAGAATTAGTTTTCAGACTCTTTTTCTTATTTTAAGGCAAGCGACTGATGACTTTTCTCTGTTTTGTTGGATACTTCAGTGATAACAGGTATAAGCATTGATGAGTACATGTCCGAGTCAGTGCTACCAGAGCTCTCTCTGTTGGCAGCTGCCTGCTGCTTGCTCGCTACTAGAAGAAGGAGAGCCGTTCCACTGCGTGTCCACGTCTACAAACCTGCCATAGATCTTGCAGAAATATAGCTGATGACGTCACATCAGAATTTGGTAAGCATCACAACTTTCACTCAGCATTATTAAATAGTTTGGGTGCAATAGGAAGATTTTAGTGTTTATATTTTATTTTCCTTAAAATTGTGTGCATTAAAAAGCTTATTTATCTTTTATTTATTGATTGATATGTTATCGTTGTCAAATTTCTTTACAATTAAAATAAAGTAATTATCAATGTTACTATAAAGTATATATTATTTATATTTATTATTATTATAAAGTAATTATTTTATGTTTTGTTCTTTCACACATTGAGAAGGATCAGAACGTATTGTTGGTATCAATGTCACCATATGGCAACACCACTCAATCATAATCAGTCTTTAAGGGCTGACTTCTGCCATTAAACAAGGTGACAAAAAAAGTCTCAGTACTAGTTCTTATTCTTTTATTAAGATCTGAGGGCAGGGCAGACAATTGGTACATCTTGAAAAATGTATTTCGTGTAGACAAAGAAATCAACAGTTCTACTTGTAGAAAACGGACAGTTGTCAGATACCCCCAGTCGGCCTATGCAGATGGCCGCTCACACTGAGTCTGGTTCTGCAGCGGTTTAAAAGGGAGTTTTTTCTCTCCACTGTTGCTACAAGCATGCTTAGTGTGAGGGATTGCCTTCGAGTCAATGAGTCGATGCAATCCACTGGTTTTCCTTAGATAGAACACTTTGAATCAATTTGAATATATGTTTCGGTGAACTGTAAAGTGCCAATTCACCAAAAACAAATATTCAGTTTTATTATTCATCAGGTAAAACTTCAAACACTACAGATGTTACTGACTCAGCACAGGGATGCTGCATTATGTAATTATCATTGTCTGGGCTACCACAATGTTTTAAACAATTGTGGGAATGTGTAGCCAGTCATGCGCATGTAAGTACAGAAATAAAAGAAGTTCTTTCAGAACAGTATTTCCTAAAAAGGGGACCCCCCCAATACACAACCCCAACACACACACAAAGAAGAGATAGTTGTGCTCAAAAAACACGCAGTGGCACTATCTGATCAAGTTTAACACCCACCATCATTTGCATTTTTTATATATCTTTGAAGCAATACAGCCGAACAAATTATTAATTCACGTGGATTTAAGTGTGAACAGAGTGTGAATCTCTGCTGCATTTTTCTCTCAGCCATAAGTATTAATTTCCATCCTCTAATGCCTTTATATTAAGGTAATTTAGTCATGGAAAGCACTCTTAGACCTCCCAACAGAATAGGAGGTCTTCAAGAATGTTTGCCATATTGGAAATGACCGGGCAAATTTCAGTTTCATAGAATATTTTCAAACATATTGCTTATATACATACATACATACATACATACATACATACATACATACATACATACATACATACATACATACATACATACATACATACATACATACATACATACATACATACATACATACATACATACATACATACATACATACATACATACATACATACATACATACATACATACATACATACATACATACATACATACATACATACATACATACATACATACATACATACATACATACATACATACATACATACATACATACATACATACATACATACATACAATACAGTGTAATGTATTAGGGCTATCAAATCTTACCCATTGGGCGTGAGACTAAAGCATCACAGTGTCTTCACATGCTCACACTCCATATACCCATTTTTTCACTAAAAAAAAAAGACTGATATTAAAACTAAACTCCATTCAACTTATTTATATATATATATATAAAAAAATAGGATGCTGATGAAATTCTAGCCCATGTTTTCAACACAGCCTTAGTGCTAACAGACGAGGACATGCCAGGTTCATACTCAGTCTGTATTTTTTACCAGCCTATCTATTCACTGTGCTGTGTCCAGCCAAACTGGACCTACGCCAGCTATTTAAAAAGACTAGGATTTCTGAGCATTTATGAAGAGGTATGCCATTTTTTTATCTTATCTTTTTTAAACCTATTATATATGGACTAAAATATTTCACTTTGGAAATTAACAAAGATTAACCTATAGCTGCACATATCCTCACAGCTTTTTGATCTAACCGTGACAAGGGTTGCCTGTCCAAACACTTTTAAAATCTCACTCCAGATTTGGTGAAAAGTTTGGCAGCCCTGCAGTACTTACTTACGTACATAGATAGGGTCTCCATAGCCTCCACTCTAGGTTCCTGAGCAATATACTTAACCCCACACTGCTCCCTGGGTGCTACACAATGGCTGCCTACTGCTCCCTAACGCGATGGGTAAAAATTCAGAGAGTAAATTTACCCATTGTAGGACAACAAAGGGATGACATTTTTTTTTTTACATACATACATACATACATACATACATACATACACACCCCCCCACAGACTCAACCCACCCACACGCATACATTACATTCGTACATACACACCCACACACCCCCAGACACACACCCATACCAACATAGATACCTACATACATACAGTCATGGCCAAAAGTATTGAGATTGACACAAATATAATATTTTCATATAATCAACTGCCCTCTGGTTTTCATGTGTGTATGTCAGATGTCATCACTTACAGAAATACAATTGCAATCATATGATGAGTAAGAAAAGCTTTTAATGACAGAATGAGTTAATGCAGCAAGTCAATATTGGCAGTGTTGACCCCTCTTCTTTAGGACTTCTGCAATTCTCCCTGGCTGCTCTCAATCAGCTTCTGGACCAAATCCTGACTGATAGCAGTCCATTCTGCACCATCAATCCTTGCATTTTGTCAGAATTCCTAGGTTTTCGTCTGTCCACCCATCTCTTGATGATTGACCACAAGTTTCCGATAGGATTAAGATCAGGGGAGTTTCCAGGCCATGGACCCAAAATCTTTATGTTTTGTTCCCTGAGCCAGTTAGACATCAACTTTGCTTTATGGCAAGGTGCTCCATCGTGCTGGAAAAGGCATTGTTCATCACCAAACTGCTCTTGGACGGCTGGGAGAAGTTGCTCTCTGAGGACATTCTGGTACCATTCTTTATTCATGGCTGTGTTTTTAGGTAAGACTGTGAGAGAGCCTTGGCTTTACAGCTGGCATGAGACAAGACTGGTGGCAGCGCTCACCTCGTCTTCTCCCAACAAGCTGTTTTCTAGATGTCCCAAACAGTCGGAAAGGGGATTGATCAGAGAAAATGACTTTACCCCAGTCCTCAGCAGTCCACTCCCTGTACCTTTAGCAGAATATCAGTCTCTCCCTGATGTTTTTCCTGGAGAGAAGTGGCTTCTTTGCTGCCCTCCTTGAGACCAGGCCTTGCTCCAAGAGTCTCCGCCTCAGTGTGTGCAGATGCACTCACACCTGCCTGCTGCCATTCCTGAGCAAGCTCTGCACTGCTGGTAGCCCGATCCTGCAGCTGAAACACGTTTAAGAGACGGTCCTGGCGCTTGCTGGTCTTTCTTGGGCGCCTTGGAGCCTTTTTGGCAACGATGGAACGTCTCTCCTTGAAGTTCTTTATGATGCGACAGATTGTTGACTGAGGCGCAATCTTTCTAGCTGCCATTCTCTTTCCTGTTAGGCCATTTTTGTGCAGTGCAATGATGACTGCACATGTTTCTTTAGAGATAACCATGGTTCACAGAAGAGAAACAATGATGCCAAGCACCAGCCTCTTTTTCAAGTGTCCAGTGGTGTCATTCTTACTTAATCATGACAGATTGATCTCCAGTCCTCATCACCACCCACACCTGTGTTAATGGAGCAATCACTGAAACCATGTTAGCTGGTCCTTTAAGGCAGGGCTGCAATGACGTTGAAATGTGTTTTGGGGGATAAAGTTAATTTTCTAGGCAAATATGTACTTTGCAATTAATTGCTTTTACGCTGATCACTCTTTATAACATTCAAAACTTTTGGCCATGACCACAGACATGCAACATTCCAACAGACAGGTCAGGCAAACAGATCCGAACAGAGACAGAAACAGGGATCTATCTATCCTTCCATCCATTCATCCATCCATCCCTATATATATAATAATAGATATATTTGTCATGATGGGTCTAATGTGTTTGGCCCACATGCAGAAGCACTCTCAGAGACTGGAAAAAGTTAAACAGCTTATTGAAGAGAATACTGTACAGAGACTAGGAAAAACAGTTCTTCAGCTTAGGGAGGTTCCAGCTATCAGGTGAACTGGAAGCAGGAGCTCTTGGAGGAGATCAGAGTGGTGAGTTCAAGGACTGTGGGAAAACTGGCTGATTATCTGAATTCAAGGTTTGACTTGGACTCACTGTGGTTGTTTGGTGAGGTTCCAGAGTTCCCGTTTGTGGAGGCTTGATCTGTAGAAGCTGTTGTTCGTTGGAGGGCGGACAGGAAGACTATGGTGGTCCTGAGGAGCAGCTGAGCAGACTGTCACAAAGTACCTGAAGTAAACAGCGTTCAGATGAGGAGATCTGTCTCCTATTCCCAGTGTGACGAGAGAGTCCCTTCCAAGACTTGAAGGGCCTAGCTTATCAAAAGAAGAATCAAAAGACAAAAACTAGGTTATTGCTGAGAGCTCAGAAGAAACAGGGACTCAAAGTTATACTCTGCAAACTCTGAGGGGCTAGAGTACCCAATACTGGCAAACACTCTGGCGAGGAGGTGAAGACAGTCTGCTGCTTAAATACTCCTCAAGAAGTGATGATCCAATAGGCTGCAGATGTGAGAGGTGAGAAGAACAGGAAGCCCTCCAGACTAGCAGCGAACAATGGCACCATCTGGTGGGTGCACAGAGGAACTGCAAAAGAACAAAAACAACCCCCACAAACTGAAACCCTAACAATATTTTATATAGAAGACCTGTGTAGTTCTGCTGCAACAGGATATAAAAGTACCCCCCCCCCCCCCCCCGACCCCCCCCCCCCCCCCCCCCAGCCCCGGTAGTTGGCATAGCAAGCTTTGCATTTTTCATATTGATCTTCTACTTTAGTAATATATTAGCTTTGCATTTAGTTGATTTATTAAGCATGTAATTATCGAATATCAAATACAGGTGTAGTAAGGCTCTGGTGCAGGTGTTAGTTGATAAGATGGTTTGGATATTAACATGATGCTCACAACTGGCTAAACTAAACTACCAAAACATATGTAACAGATTTATTGAACCTGCTTTTAGGAATAGGGCTCAGTGTAAATCGCTCTCTTTTAAAAGCAACTGGTAAAATCAACAAGAGCCATTCATCTTGTATTTTATGCCATACATACAAGCTTTTATGTCATACACCACCACAAATCAATGAAGAACTATTAAGAAGAAGGAAAGTTATGCATGGGTATAAAAAAAAACAAAAAAACAAAATGTGACATAAATTGGTTTAAGGCTCTTGAGTCAATTTTTAGTTGAAATTACAGCTACAAGTCATTTTGGGTGAAATCTATGTCTGCCATATCCATCTATAAACAAGTTCAAGCTCCATCAGATTCGATGGAGAGGTCTGTGAAGAGTAATTTTCAAGTCCTGTCACAGATTCTCAATTCAATTTAGGTCTGGGCATTGGTTCATTAAACACACAAATATGCTTTGATCATATAGAAAGAGGAAGTATACTTAATTCCAAAATTACCCCAGACAGGGTGCTGGATCACAAATGTCATAGATTGGAAAACGTATCAAGCAAGATCTGCAGACCAAGCAGAGTTGCAAAAGATATTTTTGTTTTCATTTGAAGGTTGTAAAGTGTAACATACATGTATGAACCTAACTTTGAGATTAGATGGATTTCATTCTTCTGCTAGTTGAAGTCCAGCCACAGTTTAAGGTCTTGCAGTCTCTTGGTTTTCTCTCAGGAATGACCTGTATTTAGCTCTATGCTGTATAGGATCTAGAACTGACACAGCAGAAAATGCTTTAAAAGGTTAATTAGATTTGGTGGCAGAGATCGACAAATGCTCAGGAGCTGACCAGGATCAAGCGTAGAGAGCTCCAGAGCCGCTGATGTGTAAAGGTACTTAGGGCTCTAAGACAAGATGAGGGGATCATCAGAGGTGACCAGTAAGGGCCTGAGCAATCTTCCAGGTAGTGACATCCAACAGAAATTCAGCTGCAGCAGGGTGAGCTTTAAAAGGCTGGCTGAGGAGAATCCAGTCAAGTAATTTGGGTTACACTCCAATAAACAGCTGCAGTATCTGTTAGAAAGCCTCTTGGAGACGGATCTGAATGGAGACAAGCAGGTGGAGGCTTGTGCCTCCACTATGTTCCTACCACTTAATTTAAAAAGTTATATCTTTAAAAAAACAAATACTTACATACAGAGAGTACTGATATATATATATATATATATATATATATATATATAGAAATATATATATATATATATATATATATATATATATATATATATATATATATATATATATATATATATATATATATATATATATATATATATATATATATATATATATAGTAGTTGTAGATGTGATAGAAAGGATGTTGCAATCCCAAGCGACAGCAACATGAAGAAGAAAGAACACGAGAATCTTGAGGAAAAGCAAGGGTTGAAAGAGCAGCTAGAAAAGATGTGGAAAGTAAGAGCAGCAGTGGTGCCAGTGGTAATTGGAGCACTGGGGGCTGTGACCCCCAAACTGGGAGAGTGGCTACAGCAGATTCCAGGTAAAACATCAGAGGTCTCTGTCCAGAAGAGCGCAGTCCTAGGAACAGCTAAGATACTGCGCAGAACCCTAAAACTCCCAGGCCTCTGGTAGAGGACCCGAGCTTGAGGATGACACATACCACCCCACGAGGGGTGAGAAAAAAAAAAAAAAAATAATATATATATATATATATATATATATATATATATATATATATATATATATATATATATATATATATATATATATATATACTGGTATATTTATGAGCGTCATGGACAAAATTTAACTCAAAATTTTGTATGTAAGGAAAACCAGTTGATTGCATCGACTCATTGACTCAAATGCAATCCCCCACACTAAGCATGCTTGTAGCGACAGTGGAGAGGAAAACCTTCCTTTTAATAGAAAGAAACCTCCAGCAGAACCAGGCTCAGTGTGAGCGGCCATCTGCTGAGGCCGACTGGGGTTTAAGGAGACAGAAGCAGAAATACAAAAAGCAGCTGTAAAAGGCAGCCCCATCCAGGAAACACACAGTCTGAATGAAGATGATTAGACTGAGGATGGGGTGGCATAAAATCAAGATGTGAATTAAAGCTAAGAGAAAAAACAGGCTATAAGGAATATAAAGTTTAAAGAACCACCTAATAGGAAAAACTTTTTTTTCGGAATAAGCTAAAAAAAAAAAAGTTACAGTAACATAGCCAATTAAGACCAGAAAACCCTAATACATAGTAAGGATAAAGCAGGGGCAGAGGTACAAGGTGGGCTAAGGGTGGCTGTGTCCATCTCAAGCCAATTACTGGCCACCCTATTGACACCATTAGAGTTGATGTTCCTAATAGCAGCATACTTCACCACCCCCTTAACAAGCATGGTCCCTATAAATCAGAGGGTGGCAGCAAAAGCTAATAACAAAATAAAAGTAATTGATTATTGATATAAATGTACTAATATTTAATAAGATAAAAAGAGAACTCCTGCTCCGTTCAGAACCAGGGTTTGTGCTTTTGAAAGGGGAAAGTTCTGTGCTTCTGCACTCATCAAGCAATCTTCGTTGAAATTTGAGATAAAGAACAACTGTTCAACCCATTTAGTGTATATTGAATGTAAGACAAGAATCCATTTAGATGACATATTTGTATAAATATGCTTGTAGATTTTTTTAGCAACGTCATGAACATCTACTCTATTTCTAATGATTTATTTGAAAATTAGGGATGTTTTGCTTGTTGGTTTTTCAGTTGGTGTAGTGCTATTAGTGGAGACTGACTGAAGTGTTTTGGTGCCTTTCAGTTTTTGGTCACTCCTCAGTGCCGAAAAAGAGGTCATGTTTGGTGAGGAGCATCTTGTTTTGACTTAGACCTAGACCTAGACAACTTTCATTGTCATTTTGTATACAGTATACAAAATGACATCTCTTTTAGTTCAAGTTTTCAGACAGTAAATGTACATTTCCTTTCCATAAAATGCAGCAGTGATCAAATCTAAACAAGAAGAAAACATGGTACGTATTGATATGGAAGTTCAGAGCCCGTAACATAATATATAGTTTTTTCAACAGTTCAGCGGTCTGATGGCAGGGGGCAGGTGGGCTCTCCTCATCCTCTGCAGGAAGTAACAGCGCTGTTGTGCTTTTTGACTAGTGAGGTGGTGTTTCTAGTCAAGGTGAGGGTGTCTGTGATGTGCACCTCCAGGAATGTGGTGCTGCTGACCACCCCTACAGCTGAGCTGTTGATGAGCAGTGGAGCGTGGTTAGGACGGTTCTTCCTGAAGTCCAAGATGATCTCCTTGGTCTTCTCCACATTCAGGATCAGGCTGTTACCTTTGCACCACCAGGTGTTCCACCTCCTCTCTGTAGTCCTGGCTGTTGTCATCTTTAATTAGGCCCATTACTGTGGTGTTGTCTGCAAACTTCACGATGTGATTGGAGGTGAACCTGGGGACGCAGTCATGTGTCATCAGGGTGAACAGCAGGGGACTCAGGACGCAGCCCTGAGGGGAGCCTGTGCTTAGGATGATGACATCAAAGGTGTTCTGTCCGACCCGGACTGACTGAGGTCTGTTGGTCAGGTAGTCTAGCAGCCAATAGCAGAGGGGTGTATTGAAGCCCAGCTATCAGATGCTGTGGGATGATGGTGTTGAGCTGAGCTGAAGTCTCCTCCAGGTGTGCCAGGCTCAGGTGGAGAGCAAAGGAGATGGCATCTTCAGTGCAGCAATTTCGTCTGTAGGTAAACTGGGGATGGGTCAAATTTCAAAGAACCTTATCAAGATGGAAATCAGTGAGACAGGCCGCTAATCATTGAGTGAGGTGACCTGAGGCTTCTTTGGGACCTGGAATAATGGTGGCAGACTTGAAGCTTGCTGGAACTATGGATTGATCCACTTCGCTGATCTGATGGTCATACTGGTAAGATCGCTGTTTCTCTTCACACAGAATAGGGTGAACCCCTACAGGCTAATAGCATTGTCCGGAAAAGATGAATGAAGCCATAATTTAGTTAGGATGATGGTGCAGTAGTTACTTAATGCGTTTTCTAAAGAGACTTTGAGTCAGAGATTATCCATTTAGTTATCCAGTGAGCGGATGGTAGAAAGCAGGGTTGATAGTAACGGTAGTCTGTGGGGATTTCTTGTTAGCTATGCCGTTAGCTGGCCTCTGCAGCCCCTCTTATGCCGTCTCGCACAGACTGCTCTCTTTGTTATTTACGTCCGTCAGAAGCAGAGTCCAGAGTTAACATTTTGTGACTAAAGCTCCAGCAGGCGCTGGCGGTCAAAGATGCAGGATCAATGCCTAATTTGTAGCGTTCTAATTGGCGTATTTTGTGCATTTGTCTGGATCTGAAGCAAGCTGCTGCCTACAGGCGCAGCCATCTTGGGAGTTGCAGCTAAATGCTCAAACATACACATTAGGAGACACACTTTGCTTACTCCAAATGCTAAAGCTAAAAGCTAAATTTTGAAAATCTGGGGCAGCACATTATAAAGTAAATTTGATTCTGTTATTGATGTAAGCAAAACACATGCTATCTAAATGGGAATTTAAAAAAAGCAATCCAGAAGTAAAACTATGAAGAATGTCTTTATTAAAAAGGTTTTTAGACGAACTCTACTGTTTTTAAATGTCCTTTTCATAATTTGTTTTTACTGTTTGTTTTAACAGATTGTATGTGTTCAAATAATCCTTTTTTTATTTTATTTCACTTTTTCAAGTTTTACAAATCTTATTTCTCGATTGTGTTTTACAGATCACATTCTGCTCACTCTTGAACGAATGTCGCTTCTAACACCCATGAAGACGAATAAAAAATAGGTCTTCCTTCCTCGCTCCAGAGGAAAGCCCAACCCCAGATGTAAAGATAATCTGTAAATCGCCATTTGAAAAGAATGTAACACATAAAACCTAATCTATAACAGAGAAATTTGAAGATATAATACTTGAAAACATTTAAAACTATATAATGAAATAAATAATATTTTGAAAAGTGACTTTTAAACTCTTTTGATTAATCAGTTTTTTTTTTGTTTCGTTCTGGATTATAGATTTTTTTTCAGATTTCAATTTTTCTTGCAACATTAGTGGGAAAAAAATCACTCCATTGAAACAGCAGCTAGGAATCACCAAGCTTTACGGAACATGAGCTTTGACTGGCACATTCATTTCTGCTTATAACCAGTCTAGTGGTTAAGTCAAGCCACAAAGGGGTAGAAAGAGATTTATCTTGTGCTCTGCAACAGCTTCTAACAGGATTCAGCCAATAAGAGCGGCAACTAACCACTGTATCAGAAATAGCTAATGGCACAAGGAAGATGGAAGGATGGAGCAATAAGGGGAGCAAAAAAAACCCCCATTACATTAAGTTGAAGGGAGGTGGAAGAGCAGAAAGGGCGGCATTAGGCCGAAGAGATAGAAAACAGCAAGGATGGGAAGAGAAAATGGAGGAGAAGAAAGAATCTGAGCTTTTCTGCTGTCTTAACCTACAGATGCTGAGGGTTTGAACAGTACACACTGTGGGGCTGCCAAGTCCAAATAAATAGCCTTACACACACTCACACACCACTACAAAATAAATAAATAGCTTTATACTCTGCAACAGCCGAAGTGGGTCAGACATCAAAGTAGCCACTCGAAAATCTGTTGGAGCTGTCATAACACACACACACAGGCTCCATACTCCTACTTGAACTTTCTACACACATGTTCAAAGAAACATTAGGAGACACACTTTGCTTACACCAAATTGCCAGAATCTTCCTCCTCCTCCTACTCTTCCTCGCTCTTGGGTTCCATTCACCTTTCTTTGCTTCTTTCCATCTCATACACACATGCAGAAGTCCTTGTAAATTGCTTTAAGTGAGTTCCATGGCTGTTTGAATGGCAGCAATCAGAAAGCCTGAGTGCTGAGCGAGCTATCATAGTTACATGCACACCTTATGAAGCAAGAACACTATCTATTTACTAGAAAAAAGGAGGTCAAATGCTCTAAATAAGAGTCCCAACCCATGCTGTGTAAAAGTCAGCCTACAATAGTCTGAGAGAAGCACTATACTAACCGTAAAATCATGACAGTATGCTACTCTGAAGTAAAAAGAAATAACTCCTGTTTTTTTAAGGTTTTCAAGACCCTTTAAGCTCAATGAGAAGGTGCTGTTTAATTTCCCATTAACTAGATGTACTATAGATGGTTCAGCTTCAGTGCTTCAATAAACATCACTTCCAGAGGCAGAAGGCGGATGCTACAGCAAGCAAGCTCTGATAAAAACAGCTGTGCGAGGCTCTCAGAAGGTATTTGCCCCCTTACAGATTTATTTTTGCTGTTTTGTTTCACTTAAAAATTGAAAAAAATAAAATAAAATAAAGGCTCTATATCAAGCTTTTTAAAGCCTTCTGAAGTTGACTGTAGATGTGCATATGAGCTGAAAAATTGATGAAAAAACTCTTAGGAGCAGTTTTCTTTTAAAACAGATTTTAAACATTTTATGCATGGTACGGTTGCCACTTTTCATATATAAAAATAATGAAGGCCTGAGTAAAACATACAGTACCAACCCAAGCCCCCATCCACCCGACTCGAGGGCGCTAAGGCCAGTGTTGTGCCTGAACGCGTTCATTGAACGAAAGTTCATGAACTCGTTCATATTTTGGGCGAACGTGAACTGAACGTACTGCATTCTTGCCTGATGAACGTTATTGTGAACTCGTTCATTCTGGTGTCTGTGAACGGCACGCTCTCTCAGTTCAACTCCGTTCAATAGGTTGCCAGATTTCTATAGAGTCCTCCAGGCGAAACCCCTCTAAATCACACCGTAAACAAGCCTTAATATGTAGCGGGGAAAACACCCAATCTGGCAACACCACCTACCAGTGTCGTAGCCTACAGCCGCGTGCGTCATCAAAACAAAATGCAGCGTGGAAGCCAAAGCGGAGGCTACCGTGGAGGCGACAAAGCAGCAGTATGATCACTTAAAACAGCTTTATGACCAGGTGGTCGGTGAGGATGATGGCAACAAGTTTGCCCGCCGGCTTTCAGTAAAAAAATCCGCACTTCAGTAACCTTAAATTCCTACCTCAGCCTGGTCCCTCAGTTTGTGTTAGTAAAATCTTCTTGAGCGGAGGTCTTTAACAGGGGATCCGCGACCCCTAGGGGGTCTACGGAGGTACTGCATGAGGGTCTGCATGGTTAGTTGATATTTTTATATTCCCCCCCTGCAATTTTTCCCCCCACTAATTGAAATGTCTTTAAATACTCATTAACATGAAATCAACACACTGTAGTAAACAGATGAATGGAGACAAAAGATGTCTTTCAGTCATCAATGCTCACATTCAGTGACACACAGGAGCTCTTTCAAGCTGGACACCGTTTCCTTCACAACAACAAGGAATCAGAATCAGAAAAACTTTAATAATCCCAGGGAGAAATTAATTTCTTTACATTACTCCATCTGTAATAGAGTGACTATAGGACACAATTTCATACAATATATATAGTTAGGGGGTCCCCGCTCCATCTCGCCATCAGTATGGGGGTCCTTGGTCTGGAAAACATAGAAGACCCCTGTTCTTGAGGGTTTTACTATCCATGTAACTTGTTTGTTAAACCTGCCTGGTATAATTTTCCAGGATTCCAGTATTCCTTTTTAGTATGTATTGAAATGGAATTTCAAATGGAAAAAATTATAAAAAAAAAAAAAAAAAAAAAACATTTGCACCTTAAAGACTACTTTCCTATTTTTCTTTTAATAATTACTCATAAAAAAGACCATTCAAGCAGCACATTTTTCCTGATGTTTTTGAGAATATACTGTAGGGGTGAAAGCTGCAGCTGCTACTAGTGTGAAGTGAATAGACAGCAACAAAGCCTTAAAGCAACAATGGGGAAATCTGTCCCCTCAATGCTAATGTAAACCCTGGTTGGATAAGGATTCAAAACTGGATATGAAGATGAAATCTGACGCACAGTTTCAGAGTTACAACTGATAAAATAATTGCTGTCTGTGGTTCTACAGTAGGCTATGGTGTAATTGAGCAATATATGAAAAAAAAAAAGAACTATGAACTAGTTCATTTTTTGGTTTTGAATTATGAACTATGAACTGAACTAGTTCGTTTTAAAATGTGTGAACTGAACTTTGAACTAGTTCACGTAGAAAGAGAACTTTCCCAACACTGGCTAAGGCTCCTTTCCAGTGGAAGCAACGACCAGTTTTAGTCTGTAAGGCAGAAACCCTGTCTACTTTTAAGACTAGGCTTCAACATTTTTCTTTATGTTAAAGCTTATATTTAGAGTGGCTTAGGTTATTGTATCTCTATTATGCTGCTATAGGCTTAAACTGCTGGAGGACATTAAGACCAATTTTTTTTACTCTGCTACATAATTCTTCTATTCTCCAATCCTGCCATTTTTGTTAGTTTGACCTCAAACTTCGTGCTGTCTCTGCGGATTCTTATGATTGTATTTTCATTTTGTCTGGTCCTGTTTTTTGGATTTTTGGATTAGTTGTTCTGGTTCCATCAAAACCTCAGATAATAGATCCTAGAGTTGGCCTGTTTTTCAGATGTTTAGTCATTTTTCTCTCCTAGACAGAAAAAGGGTTCAGCTTTTACTTTGACTAACTGTATGTGCTTTTTTTCATTCTGTATGAAAACTGGTTAGGAGCTTGTTGCTTAAATTGCTGAAATTGGTTACCATGGCCGCGTTTCAAGGCAGCGACCAAGAACAGCTCTTGACAATTTCACAAAATATGTAGCTTAAAATGATACAAACTAGAACTCAAACCGGTATCTATGATCGCCAACGCCTGCAGGATCTATGGTCACAAAAGGTTTTAAATACAGACACTTTTAACCGTTAAAAAAGCTGCGGAGTGCTACGGACAGATGTAAGCAAAACAACAGCGGTACATAACGGCCAGAGGAAGAGATGCGCAACGCCCCCCTCGTTGAAAAACAAAATGGGTAATCTCCGACTCGAACTCTCTTCAAAAAAGGAGATATGTAACTGCTGAGCCATCATTCTGATGGAGTCTTGGCTGCATCCAGCAATACCAAACAGTGATATTAGCCTTGAGGGGCTAACGCTATACCGCGCCGATAGAAACAAAGAACTAGGCGGTAAGACTCTGGGTGGTGGGCTCTGTATTTACATCAACAATAGCTGGTGCAAGAAAGATAGATTGGTTGCCAGTCTCTAGACATCGGGTTTCTGACTGTTAACTGCAAGCCGTTCTATCTACCCAGAGAGTTCAGTGTAGTTAGCATCACTGCTGTTTACGTGCCCCCCAGCCCTAATACAAAATAAGCCAAGAAGACTCTATACCAGGCTATCTCTGAGCCCCAGTCTGCACACAGAGGGTGTTTTCATCATTGCTTGGGATTTTAACCAGGCTAACTGTTCTACCTCATTTTCACCAACATGTGGACTTAGCAACTTGGGGTAAAAACACTTTAGACCTGGTTTACTCTAACATCAAAATTGCATTCAGAGCAGCCCCCCGCCCCCACCTTGGGTCATCAGATCATCTCTCAGTCATGCTTATCTCTTTTTATAAGCCCCAGTTGATCAGGGCTAATCAACAGTTAAAGAGGTCAGAGTGTGGTCTGAGGGTGCCATGAAGAAACCCCAAGACTGTTTTGAATGCTCTGACTGGAACATCTTTAAGGCTGCCCCAACATACAAAAACCTATTAGATATTGATGAGTATGCCATGACTGTGTCAGCCTACATTAACAAATGCATTGAGGAAGTCCCTGAACAAATGCAGAGGTTCGGAATTCTCTAAAAATATGGAACTCAGCTTTCAAGTCTGTTGATAAAGAGGCACTGAGAACAGAGCATGCCAACTTAAACCTGTCATGGTTTTAGTTTTTGTTTAAGTTTTATCTCTGAGTTTTCATTGGTCTTATTTTTCATTCTTGTGTTCTAGGTATTTTTGATTGTATTTGAGTTCTTAGATATTTACTGTTTCCCCTTTTCTATCAGTCTTCTTTCCCCTAGCTCCCTTCTTGCCTCTGTTCAGACCTGTCATTCAAACCAATCTGTTAATTAATCTGGTCTTTGTTTCTCTCTCCCATTTATTCTCCTCCTGCTCAGTCACTTTTGCTGGTTTGTCATCATTACTTTGTCCCCTTCTTGTTATGAGTATTCCTGGGTTTCAGCGTTTTGGATTTCTGTGGATTTCTTTTCTTTTTTTTTTTTTTTGCTTCTGTTGAAATTTTTGTTATTAAACCTTCAAGTAACCACCTCAAGCTTTTGTGCATTTGGGTCCTGTCGAACCCCCACCCCACAATGACCAAACCATTCTGTCTGATCAGTGAAGCAGAACCACTGCCAGAAGATCCAGGATCTTTTCCACGATGCCATCTACACCAGGAGGATGTGGAAAGGCATTTGGATGATGGACCACGGACTACAAAACACCCTCCCCCCGGTAGATGCAGAGAGTACTGACTTCCTAAAGAAACTGAACATCTTCTTTGGAAGGTTTGAGGCACTAAACAGCACTCCAGCAGTGAAAGCTGTTCCAGGCACTAAACCTGGACGTACAGTAGCTGAAGAGAGGACATCTCTGAGGAGAGTCGATCCAAGGAAGGCCCATAGAGCCTGATAACATACCTTGACGGGTGTACAAAGAGCATGCAGATCAGCTGGCTGGTGTCCTCACAGACATCTTTAACACCTTGCTGGACCAATCCATAGTGCCAGCATGCTTCAAGTCTGCCACCATTATTCCAATCCTGAAGAAGCTTCAGGTCAACTCACTAAATGATTACCTGCCTGTCGCACTGACTCCAATTAATGATGAAGTGCTTCGAAAGGCTGGTTAAAGAACACATCGACTACAGTCTGCTATCAACATTCCACCTGTTCCAGTTTGTCTACCACTGGACCCCTTCCACTGAGGATGCCATCTCTGCTGCTCTCCACCTGAGCCTGGCACACCTGGAGGAGAAGAACACCTACGTGCGGCTGCTGTTCCTGGACTTTAGTTCAGCTTTCAACACCATCCTCCCACAGCATCTGATCGGTTTCAATACACCCTTCTGCAATTTATAAAAAAGCTGCTAGACTTCCTCACCAACAGACCTCAGTCAGTCCGGGTCAGACAGAACACCTCTGATGTCATCACCCTAAGCGTGGGCTCCCCTCAGGGCTGCGTCCTGAGCCCCCTGCTGTTCACCCTGATGACACATGACTGCGTCCCCAGGTTCACCACAAAACACATCCTGAAGTTTGCAGACGACACCACGGTGGTGGACCTTATCAGAGATGACAACGACCTGGACTACAGATAGGAGGTGTAGCAGCTGGTGGTGCACAGATAACAGCCTGATCCTGAACGTGGAGAAGACGAAGGAGATCCTCATTGACTTCGGGAAGAACCGTCCTAACCACGCTCCACTGCTCATCAACAGCTCAGCTGTAGAGGTGGTCAGCAGCACCAAATTCCTGGAGGTGAACATCACAGACACCCTCACCTGGAATGTAAACACCACCTCACTGATCAAAAGGGCGCAAAAGCGCATGTACTTTCTATGGAGGATGCGGAGAGCCCACCTGCCCCCACCCATCCTCCCCACCTTCTACAGAAGCACCATAGAGAGCGTTCTGACCAGCTGTCTCACTGTGTGCTGTGGAGGCTGCAGCGCCTCAGACTGGAAGAAGGTGAGAAGAGTACTAAGAGCAGCAGGGAAGATCATGGGGGCTCCTCTTCCCTCCATTAAAGACATTTCATCCCAGCGCTGCATGTCCCGAGCTCGTGACATCATCAGTGACCCTCACATCCCCACCATGGACTGTTCTACCTTCTGCCCTCTGGGAAGAGGCTTCGAAGCTTCCGATGCAGGACCAGCAGATTCCATAAAAGTTTCTTTCCCACTGCCATTAGACTGCTGAATGTTACATAAAATGGGCTATAAAAAGTGTTGTTTCATCACGTTTTTATCATTGCTGCTTACCTTTATCAAGGCTGCAAGTCTTTAAGTCTTAAATGTTTCTTTCTTAGACAGAGCCACCTGTGGTGCTACCTTACCATTACTTTTTCGAACATAGAAATGTAGTGAGTATTTATGTATGAGTGCTTTTGTATCTCTGCTTCTGTCTCCTTGAACCCCAGTCGGCCTCAGCAGATGGCCGCTCACACTGAGCCTGGTTCTGCTAGAGGTTTCTTCCTGTTAAAAAGGAGCTTTTTTTCTGCGAGGGATTGCGGTCAGTGACACAATTAAGCAAATATCTACTGCCACATGCTCATTTAGGAGGAGTGAATCCTACAAAATCAATCCAATCAGCTTTTCACTCTAAGATACTTTTAAGCATCTGTATGTATGATTTAATTAAATGTTTCTTTAAAGTTCTTCGAGACGACATGTGTTGTGAATTTGTGCTATTTATATAAATAACAACTAAATTGAATTAAATGAAGTTTCTGGTAGTCTATAGAAACATTGATAGAGGGAAAAGTGCTGGAGGTTTCTAAAGGCTTGAATTTTAAAAAGCGGTTCACCTACTGCAGGAAGCCAGCCTTCTGGTAATTATGCAACCAAGGGAGACCTGCAGCAAAAAATACTAAAATAATCACTTTATTAATCTGACTTTTGGTCTCCTGGGTTCTTTTTGCATGTAGATCAGAAGGTTAGACAAAGTCATGATAATCTAAACCAACTGAATTTCCTTTTTTTTACAGCACTAGTGGTTCATTTTTTATCAACAGTACGCTGACAGGAAAGGGGTGATGAGAAAGAGAGACAGGAAAGGACCACAGGCCGGATTCAAACCCTGGTCACCTGCATAAAGGACTAAGGCCTCCATACATGGATGGAGTGCGCTAACCACTGCGCCACCAAAGCACACCCTAAACCGACTGACTTTTAAATGATCTGCAAAGAAAAATCAAGCTGAAAAAAAATCTGTAAAGTAAAAGGAGTTTAAATTCTAACTGTGTTCCTACCATTCAAAAATCATACACTGTGTTATTTTTACCCTAAGTTTGTAAGGTTCCGCAGCAATATAATCACCTGCTCCCTCTGCTATATTTACGGTTCTGCTATGGGGGCCATGTTAATTCTTAGTTCATTCGAGTTATGTTTTCGTGTTATTTACGTTTCATGAGTTTTTAGTTTAGTCCCTGGTTCGTATTTCCGTCCCTGGAGGCCAATGTGTTGAGAGGGTTTACTGTTTGTCTCCTGTTTTCTGATCATGTCCGCTTCTCTGCTGAGCCCCTAGGGTTTTGGATCGGAACGCAGTGGAGATCAGTTTTAGTCCCGTATTTTGTAAGTTTGGCAGTTACCCTGGTACCATGTCTTGTCTATGTTCCTCTCCTCCACTGAGCCTGCCTGTCTACATCTTAACGTGTCTGTCTGAGCTTGCTGCTGGAATCTTGGAACTCTGAACCTGCCCTAACGCTCTGTGGATTTCTGGAACCCTGGATCTGTTAGTTCCTGCTTTGATCGGCACCCCTGGTCGGGCTACGGACTCCTGGATTCCACAACTGTTCCTTTCAGATCTGTATCCCTGATCGGATTCCTGCTTGCTCCATGGGGATGCTTCGTTGGGGACACTCTGGGTGGCTCTGCGCCGCAGCTCGTTTAGCAGTCCATCAGCTGGATTCTGCTTTCCTCGGAGAGGATGGACTGAACTGTTGAACCAGGTAACTGGCTCAATTGGACACTCATCTCCTGAAGATGATCATGGTCACTTACCTGTGTGTCCCCCTCCAGAGTGTCAGTGATTGGGCGGTGCCCTGGCACCTTCCTGCAGCCGCTGTGGTCCACTTATCCTCAGCAGCCCACGTCCCATTCTGTTCTGTTTTGTTTTTCATTACCGTAATTTTCGGACAATAAGCTGCGACTTTTTCCCCATTTTTAGACCTTGTGGCTAATCTAACGGCCACTAGGGTAATGCCTTAATCTATGGATTTTACCATCCACCATGTTGACGTCACATTTGCTTCAACACACAAGTACGGTAGCCGCGCGCGGGGGCTTGCGGAGGTCATCCAGAGGCAGACTTCTGCCACGAGTGGTAGGAGACAGAACGACGGACATTGCGAGTGCAAGACAGTTTGTGTGTAAACAAAAAACCTGCGGCTTATATTCAGGTGCGGCTTAAAGTCCGAAAATTATAGTACATGTTTTGAAACTTCCAACTGTCTGACTTGCCTGAATTCTGGCTCCATCTGTCCTGTTTCATGACACCTGGGACAGTTCAAGGGAAGGAAAAAAAGTTGCATGAAAGGAATATGCATAACTCAATTCTTATTTCAGTACACTTATGATCTTGAGGAAAAGATGTGGTTGTGGAATCATTTATACAGAAAATCACCTCCCTTCATTAGTCCATAAAGTACTCTTTACAGGCCTTAAGATTTTTAATCATGAGCCTGCGCTATAACAATCAATCTGGGACTAATATATATACTTTATACTACATTGAAAAGCTGGTTTTCACTTTAAAGTTTCTAAACTCAATCAACATAATTCAGGCAACATGAAATCAATAGATATGCATTAATATATGAATAGTTTTGCAGGTCTAAAAAAAAAAAGCATCTGCTAAACAACTGGCATCTGTTAAATGGATGTTTTTGCTATCGTCTAACTTGTGATGACTTGGCTGTTTCTGTGTGCACATGTAGAGCAGAAATCCTATGACACAAACAGTGGAGATTTATTGCTGCAGACAGCTAGCGTTATCATTGTCAGCAGCTTCACTGGGAGAAGCATTTGAAGAATGAAAGAAACAGTGAGTGTAGGAAGTGGCGAGAGCAGCGATGTGGGAATGTACTGTTCTTATCTGTCACCCTGCTTAAAGCTGCCTGGCTACTTCCACTGTACACCTCCACAGAATCTGGACTCAGCTGTAACTCACATTTAACCGGCTCACAGCCTTCTTCTCATCTCTGTCATGCAAAATCAAGGCAATAGTGTGTTTGTTAGTCTTAGCTAAGTGGGTTGAATGTGTTAATGCGTGGGAACAATCCTACACTGGACACATTCTTTAAAAATGCATTATTTAAACTTTAAACATATAAACTTTTCTCCTCCTAAAAGTATAGTAAAACTCCAGTATGACCTGATCTTTTGGTCTGTATTAGTACCAGCCATGTTCACTTTTGAATTCCCTATAATGCATTTTATGTTGTCTCAGAATCCACCCCCCCACCAGCACCTACTCCTTATCTTCCGTATTTCCTCAGCTGTCAGAAACGCAGCTGCAGCCATAAAGCCGAAGCTGGTGCAGTTCTCTTTTTGGGCCCACAGGGTACCGGGGCTCGCAGTCAGGCGTGAACGCACTGTATGACAACTCAATGAATAAAATGAATAAAATTGCTGCAGTAATAACTCAGGTGAGGTGGCTGTTCCACACCAGCAGTCCTGGACTTTAATCAAAGTGTGGAGAAGATTTGAAAAAAAAAAAAAACAACAACAGTTCTATGCAGAATGAAAAACCAATGTCACTTGTCCTCAATTAGCTTACAACTATACAACTTTAACTTCTCATCCTAACTCAGCTTAATGCCCCAAACGGCTTCACAGAATGTGTTCCTATCAGGCCGAACATCATTTCCCACAACAGCTGATGTTAAAGGACATAATGATGGATCCATGATTAGTGGTAACAATAGACTTGTATTGTTAATATAAATAGTAATTTTGCAATGTAAAAACAATACTGTAAGCTTTTTTAATTGCAATAGGTTAAAATAAAATATTGTCAAATGGATTTTCTGAAAGCAATGCATTCTAGGTAAATTATTTATGCTAGCTCCTTTTTAATTTGAACCAGAGCAAGTTGAAATTGAATTCAATGTAGAAATCAAAGGTAGTGAATATGATGTGTTTTAAACCAAAGAGAAGCAGCAACTTAAGTCCCAATTGGCATGCTTATGTGCATAATTGGTATGAGGAATTACTCTAGATCTTATATCTTATTTTTGATCAGGACTTGTACTTTTAAATCCCATATCAGAGAGGTTTCTATAATTTAATTCTTTCCTCTGTGGAATATTGCAAAAATGAGAAATCTCCTTTCCATGCATTTGTTACCTCAAGGCTGGACTATTGTAATTCTTTACTATCAGGAAGTCCACAAACTGTAGTTAAAAGCCTTCAGCTGATCCAAAATGCTGCAGCCAGAGTTCTGATGAAAATGAAAAAGAGAGATCATATCTCACCTATCCTGGCTTCTCTTCATTGGCTTCCTGTTAAATCCAGAATAGAATTTAAAATCCTCCTTCTCACATATAAAGCCTTAAATGGCCAAGCTCCATCTGATATCAGAGATCTGATTGTTCCTTATGTTCCTAACAGAGCACTTCGCTCTCAATCTGCAGGTTTACTAGTGGTTCCTAGAATTTCTAAAAGTAGAATGGGAGGCAGATCTTTTAGTTATCAGGCTCCTCTCCTGTGGAACCAACTACCAGTTTTAGTCCGTGAGGCAGACACCCTGTCTACTTTTAAGGCTAGGCTTAAAACTTTCCTTTTTGATAAAGCTTCTAGTTAGAGTGGCTCAGGTTATCCTGAGCTATCTCTTGTTCTTTTGGAAGCCATCTGACTGTGTTGACTTGTAGACCGAGACATATTTTTCTTATCACTATTGTTAGATTTAATATACTTATGCTGCTATATAGGCTTAGACTGCTGGAGGACATAGGGACCCCTTTTTTTTATCATTCTGCTGTGATACCATCCTGGAGAGAGAAATATCAACTGTGCTGATGCCATCAACACCTTTGTTTATAGATGTTCCAGATTGGCCTGTTTTTCAGTGTTTCTCTGACTGACTGGCTGGATGTGCTCTCTTCTTCCTCTGTCATGGGAGCTGGCTCAGAGTTGGTCTGTGTGTTGCCTGGACCAGGCCGCCTTTTTTGTATCTCTGCTTCTGTCTCCTTGAACCCCAGTCAGCCTCAGCAGATGGCCGCTCACACTGAGCCTGGTTCTACTGGAGGTTTCTTCCTGTTAAAAGGGAGTCTTTCCTCTCCACTGTCGCTACAGGCATGCTTAGTGTGAGGGATTGCTGAAGAGTCAATGGGCCGGATTTATCAAGATCCAATTTTGCGTGCAGTAATTTGCGCTCGCAAACTGGAATTTTGCGCGAGGGGCTGAACCATGGTTTGCGGGTGATTTAACAAGAGTGATTGCGTAACTAGTGGCAGGTGCAAAACTGTTGGAGACGCCCTATTTAAATGATGGTTTTGCGCGTTTTGTGGTTTGCGGCAAAGTAGTTTGTAGTTTGTGCAAACTAGTGCATTAAGAAATTTTTATCTTACAGTTACCCTCCCACCCCCTCCAAAAAAAGAAATATATATATATATATATATATAAACTTTGGCAACCTTTATTCCCTAAGGTGGTATGTGGCTGAATTTCTACTTCACCGCAGTAAAAAACAAAAACAAAAAAAACCCCAGGTGTTTTGTATTGGCCTGTAGAAAAATGCACATACCAAATGGCTCACAAGAAGTGACTGTTGATAAGATGATGTACGCATCCCCGCAGCATTGGCATGTTGCTCCACAGGCGCAAGGCGGGAGGTCGGGGTTCTCCGGTAGGGCGTCAGGGCGACATGGCATTTAGAACGTCGGACAGCACTTTTGAAAAACTAGATTGGGAGATCCCAGCTCTCGCTGCAACCGTACGCTTGAATGACCCAGATGCAAAAAAGTGCAACGTTGCAAGGAGTTTTGTGATATCTGGTATTGCATGGGTTCTCCTTGTGGCTGGCTCCAAATCCATTCGGAGTTGCCCCAACAGCTCCAAAATGACAATGCTGGATAAACGATATGTTTTGATGATCGTTTCCTCGTTCATTCCACAAATATTCACACGGAGTGAAAAAATGCGTTCTCTGTGTCTCCTTGCTTCATTTCCATGTCTCCTTCTTGCGACAATAACCGCTGCCATGTGTGCGCAATTACGCATACAGACCATTTGCACCTTCTTTTGAAACATGTTAAATATAGAGTCAGATACCGTCAGCAAAATTGCTTTCAGGTTTGATAAATCACTTTGCGAGTGCTAAATTAATATATTTACATGTTCTCCTCCCACAAGACGCACTTTTGCGTGTAAACGCCCCATATTGCATATTCATTGCAGAAAAAGTACTAAATGGATAAGAGGCGCTATTTAGCACGTTTTAAATACCAAATCCTTTTAGCACGCTGTTGATAGATCAGTTTGTACATTTTTTAGCGTGCGCAGTGAAATAGCTCACGTTTTAATACACGCAAACCTTTGATAGATCCGGCCCAATGAGTCGATGCATCAACTGGTTTTCTTTAGATAGAAAACGTTAATTAATCTGACTAGATGATCTGGTGCATTGTAAAGGGGCTTGAGATTACATGGCACTATAGAAATAAACTGAATTGAATTATAGAATTGACTCTGTAAATTGCCTTACAATGACATTTACTGTGAACTGACACTATATGAATCCAATGAGGTTAATTGAACTTGAGCCAAATTAGGTCACAATATTTTCATATGTGTAAAGTGGGCCGCTCTGCATTTATATACATATAAACTAATGTTTGTTCTTTTGCCAGCCATCTGACTGTGTTGCCATGTAGACTGAGACATATTTTTCTTATCACTATTGTTAGATATGATATCAGATGCATAGGAAGAGTGGCTGAAATGTTATTTACTTAAATCCTTCCATCATATTAAAATGCAATGAAGGGTAGCAACAATTTTATGGGGTTTAAACAAACACACTGAGTCATCTCCCCCTCTGTAGCTCTATCCAATCCATCCATCGCTGTTGCAGGATTGTAGGAGCAGATTTTTCTGCACAGCTGTTGTATTGTTGTAATATGAATTAGAAAGAGCATTATATGTGTTATTGTGTCCTCCCCCTGCAGCAGTGCATTCCTGCTGTTCTGTGCCATTGAGGCTATAATTGCATAAGCTCACTTTGCTTTACAATACAAGCCAAACCTCATATTACCCCAGCATTTGCTCACCACAGCATTTTAAAGCCTACGGAACTATGCATAAGACTGTGTAACTTCTGTAACTTACTTGAGAACTTCATGCAATGTTATGCTTTCATAAGCAAGATTCAATGCTGGTCGGAACTGCTCAGTTTTACTGCAGAAATCTCCCCATAATCAGCATCTGGATCTGCATCAGCATCTCTCCTTTAAACTTCTGCTTCTTGTTTTTTTTTTTTTTTTTTTTTTTACCCTTCAGCTTTAAAAAAAACAATTTAAGGGGGATTTTGATAGAAATTCAGATTCTATCACGCAACTTTCCGCCAAATGTCTCCGTTTTTATTCATCTCCACCTGTCTGTAGTCCATGGCCACAGGAAGTGGGAGTGCTCGGGGTGGTACAACACCCCCTATTGGCAAAGGGGGATAAAAACGAATTATTGGCAAATTTATTATGAATATTTTGTGAAATGATTTCGACTTTTTTATTCTACTGCTACCTCTATTTAGATTAAATTATTTTGAGGCCTAACCAAGTAAAGTTCATGGAATTCACATCATCATGGCAATGTCAAGCAAGCTAGAGCGCGTTATCCCACTCGCGGCAGCAGGCTAGCAAATTTACATATTCTAGTGACAGAAACGAGGAGGAAATAAGGCACAGAAACGGATTCGTCCGCTTATGAGAGACTTTATCTCCACAACCTCAGCGCGCCACTGAACATTAATACAACTGTAACCAGGGCACCCTGCCTGTAGCTCAAAGTAAGAGCATTGTGCCGCTGCAAACTTTCTTTTTGTGCAGTTTAACGTAATCATAGTATTTTAGAGTGTTATTTTGATAGATCTGGAGAACTTTTAAATATCATTTAAATAGTATAATAATATAATTATGTCCTTGTGGTTTGCGTAATAGGATTTTGGAGCTAAGAGTCACGTGTGACATAAACACAGAGACTCAGCTTCATGCCAGTTGACCAAATCTACATCGTTATAGTGTTATTGTGAAGTTTAATTATTTAGCGCATATATTCACCTGAGAACTGATTATGTCTGCGTGTTACAGACCCTGGTTGCCTGCACTTTTTGTACAATAGTGTATATGATAATACAGTATTAAATCTCAATCTATTTACTATTTTTAATTGTAATGTATTTTAAATAGGCCTATAGGCTCATAGGTCTTTAGTCCAAAAGAATAAAAACAAAATATTTTCACAGCACCCCCTGTTTAAAAGTACTTCCAGCAGCCCTGCTGTGGTCCATTATTATTCTGCACACTGAGCCAGAATAATTACATTAAATATATGGTTTCATTTCTTTTAATTATTTGCAATCAACCTCAAGTTTTTCCCTTTTACACTCTATTATTTTATTTAGGTCCTGAAAAAGTCGACAACCCAAACATCTGGAAAGTACTGAAAACTCTAGACTTTCTCTTACAAATGTGCTTTCTAAGAATGCTCCTTCTGCCAGCCTCCATATGTCTGGTCTTCTCTCTACCTCTGCTCCCTCTACTTTTTATTTTCACCTTATATTTTTTCTGCACCGGGGCCTTCTGGTGTATTGTAAACCCACTTGAACTCGGAATGATATTGTCGTAGTGTTGTCATGATGACCTTACAAAAGATTCACTAGTTGCCTTAATTGCTACACAGTTAATTTCCTCTGGTTTTCAATTCTCAGCCCTTTTGTTGGCCCTGCTTGTTGGGATCCGGAGGTTTGCCCACCAGAGGGCGCCAAGGATCCCTTCCTGAGGGCTGGTGCTCAACTGCAACACCTGTTTTCCATCTGCTCATCAAGAGGTCCCTACTTAAGGAGGTGGAGAGCTACACTCCAGTGCCAGAGTGTTTGCCAGTTATGGTTAGCAAGCCTGAGCCAACCTGCCTGTTTGAATCTTAGATTCCCTGAAAACCTGAACCTGATCTGTTTTGTCTTCTCTGCTTCCCAGCCTGAACCCTGAAGAGTTTCTCTGTTGGAAATCTGTCTGTCTGATCTCTGAAGAACTCTGGAGAATCAAACCAGTCAAAGACCTGCCAGCCTGCTCTCCGAAGAATCTGGAAGGGAAACTCAAACCTGTGATCTGTGAATCAAGCTCTGCCTCCACCAAGCCCTTAGCCTGCCGCCAGGCTCTGGACCCTCCTGGTTCCCCCCCTCTGCCACTCTGCTCAAACTCCTGAACAGGTACAGACCTGCACCTTCACATCCTGCAAATTACCTGGACATCAGCTAACTCCTCTGTCCCCCTCTGCAGTGAACCCAGTCGTGACCAGTCCTGGATCTGATAACCCCCTGACCTGTTTTTGTACTCTCTTTAATAAATCTTTGAACTCTTCCCAGTCTCTGAGTGTGTTCTGCATATGGGCTAGAATCCTAAACCCATAATGACACTGCTCAATTGTGGATAGTGTATCTTTGGCTCATGTTACTTTTTATCTGTCGCCAGACCCTGGCTCTGACTTTAGAGGGAATACAAAAATTAGATCTGAATTAACAAAATAAATAGCTAAAGATCCATTCATTGATCAGTTATCTGAATTTCTTTCAACTGAAAGAAACCCTAGTGAGCAGGCAGGAATCTGATGTAGGCCAGTTAAACAGAACAAACAGGATAGTTCTGGTATCCAGGAGTCTGCAGCCTAGTCAGGGGCTCCGATCCAGAGAGGAACAGACAGATCCAGGGTTCCAGGAATCCACAGAGCATGCGAGCAGGTTCAGAGTTCCATGAGTCTAGCAGCGAGCTCAGGCAGACACGAACAGATGCAAACAGGCAGGCTCAGTGGTTGAGTATGAAAGTAAATATGTGCCAAAATGAACAAACTTGTGAATTTAATGTGAAAACTTGAGAATGCAATGTGAGAATTTGTACCACAAAAATCTGAACTTGTATGCCAAAATGTTCTGCTGTAAAGAAAAACCGCACACACACAAACTGAATTTGAAGTTGCACTAAAAGAAATATCAGGCAAGACCATGTAAAAAAAAATTACACTTGTCAGTCCAATCTTCACCTGAAGAGGATTTTCACTCAAATCTGATTTAAATGTGAATGCACAAAAAAACTATTTACTGGTGTGTTCATATAGTTTCACACAAATAAAATTACAGCTGACAAATGATTATTGATAGTTTATTTGTAATTATAATTTTTTTGCATATGTTAATCTTGCATTACAACCTCAATTTAGCCATTACAGCTTCTTGAATCTGCTGCTTCAAGAACACAAACGCGCTCTCGCGAGACACAGCATGTTGACACCGCGCTTTGACTTTTGTCACATTCCTTGCGAGATATTTGTGCCAAAACGAACTTGTGTTTTAAGATGTGAGAGCAAATGTGTGTGGGGGGTTCTATAGGCCAACCAATCACAGGCTGCGTCTCAATCCGCAGGCTGCGTACTTGGGAGGACGCCTTTGGAGCACTTCCTGGTTACGACACGACGTCATCACGTTTACCCCAAAAACAGCGTCAAACAAAATCCGACAGCTCGAGAAATACGGAAAGAAACAACAAAAACAAAAAAATTGATATGGAAATTTTTTTTATATTTTTTTTATTTACTTGTTATTGGAGGAGGAGAGTCGGCTTTGACGGCTTCGGCGGCAGCAAAACCTGCGACGGATTTTTCTCAGGCTGGCAGAGCGCAGTGGTGAGGTAAGATCTACCTGCTATTATTCTAACCCACAGGGCCTGCTAATGATCAGAATATACCAGCTATTAAATAAACGCTTGTCAGCAGATTGATGAATAGGTTTAAATATCAAATTTTATATTTATTTTTAAGTTTGTAATTTATTTGTTTATAACTTTAGTAATTTGAATTGAATAGTTAAATGTGTACAAACCCTGTAAATAACTGACTTGAATAACTACTTTCACCATTACTAATGTTTTGTTGAGAAGCCAAACTGTTGAGAAATAAATAATTTTTTGTCTAAATTGTTATCCCCTTACTGCCTGATTTTATTTGCAATTATATATATATATATATATATATATATATATATATATATATATATATATATATATATATATATATATATATATATAAACATAATACAAGAAAAAATAAAAATATAAAAACGAAAAAATAAGTTAAATAGTGGATCTAGATTAAGTAAAATTAAATTTCTATTAAATCATGTAATAAAGATAGATGACTGAATAAAAATAAATATTTTTGTCTATTTTTTTCTACAGGTCAAAACGGCATGTGCTGTCCTGCACAACATCTGCCTGGGAGCTGGTGATATCACGGCCCCAGAGGATGAGGAGGGGAGAACGTGTTGGAGGCAGTCAGTGGTGCTCCATGGAGGGACCAGCTGTCTGCCAAGGTGTCTGTCCCTGGAGGAGGGTCTACCCGACCACCATTACATTTAGATTGTCACATTTTAGCTGTTATTTCAGGGTAATGAAAAGTTTTAGTAAAGTCATTATTTTCTTCGTCATTTTAAACTTTTTTAGTAACATGGCAGCCGTCGATTGGGTCAGCCCTGCAAACCCTGATGGATGATGTGGTGAACAGTGGAGAGAGGCACCCCCACCCCCCAGATGATGTCCCACTCGCAGTCAGAAGACTCCAAGGTCATCTGTGTGGCATCGCATCCAGTCCAGCAGCACCACCAGGGACTCCTGCTCAGTCACAATTGTATATATATATATATATATATATGTTCTCTAGTAATATTTACTGTATATCTTCTGTAAATAGTTGTAGTAGTTAATTTTAAAATCTAATGTCAATACTTAAAAATGTTTTTAATAGTTTATTGTAAATACTTGCTTCTCTAAAAATAAACTGATGTCACTGAGATGTTGTTCTAAGTTTACTTAAATTATAAAGAAGTGATGAAACAGATAAAAGACTTTAAGAACACACCGACAACAATAACTTTTATAAACAATTTAATAATTTAATTTAATAACAGCAACACATAACCTGAACTTGTCAAAAAAAAAAAAAACACCAAAAATAATAATATCTGTCCACCATCCTCTCCAATAAATGAAATAATCTGTCCATCCTATCCCGCTTCCCTCTGCCATCTGATATCCTCCCTGATTAAATCCACCAACTCGTCTCTCCTTCTTCTCTTGCTCCTTTCCCTCCTCTCTCCTGGCCTCTCATCCTCATTCTCTTCCTCATCTTCACCCTGATGCTGCTCAGCCTCTGCAGCACCTGGCCCTGCTGTGTCCTCAGGGATGGAGGCAATTAGGACAGGTGGGGCATTAGGGGGCCTCTGTCCTAATACCTCATCCATGAGGACAAACCAGGGCCAGGTGGCAGCAGTAGGCTTCCCACTGACCCCCTGTTTTCTGTAGTGTTTCTTTAAAGCTAGAAAAAAGGAAGGTTTCATGATTTGGATGGATTAATGAAATTCTACAGAAAAAGACTTTGGAATGGTAACCTGGAGATTACTTTTTTAAGCTTACTCAAAATTAACATGAATATAATAAATGTAAGATGTAATTTCCCTACACACACACACACACATATACATATATATATATATATATATATATATATATATATATATATATATATATATATATATATATATATATATATATAGTGTGTGTGTGTGTGTGTTTCATTACATTATCCAAACCTGAACATACTTTGTATTTTTTTTTTTAAGTTGTCCCACACAAGGATCACTTCTATCACAAATATGAGATTTACAAAAAGTGGCATCTGAGCATCATTTGTTGTGATCAAAAGATTATATTTGTACGTTGGTGTTTGAACAGGACTTCTTTTAACTTGTGTGACTTTTACATAGAAATGCAACATGTAGATGGAATTCTGCCTCAACTCTTCGCTCCATCCGACTGCAGCAGTATTTTTGGCCCCGATGATAAGGTGGTCATTTTATCCACTCCTCTGTCTGCTCCCTAAAACAAAATGACATGTAAAGCATATTTCTGTTAAGTCAACAGGCAAAATGACTGTTCTGTATAATTACACTGGTATTGTTCTTCAAGTAAATTATACTTTAAACCTTATTATACTGTACTGTAAATAAACTATACATTATTCAGTATTAAAACAAAATGTTTACAGTATTAACAGCCCAGTACAGCTGGACTAATGTTATTTCTTCAGCTGCATTAAGCTTTAAAAGTTCTAATACTTTGTAATAAACTGTTTGAGAATAAATAGATCTGATTAGAGAGGGATACGGCTATCAGTACAGTAAGATGTAGGTTAAAATAAAAAAATAGTGACATTTGTATGAAGGCTTTTAATTGTTGATGAACATCACGTATCAACAGGTTAGCTTTAAGCTTTAGCTGCTCCTACACATCCCGGTGGCTCTGTTACCGTCATGTATTTTAATAGATGTTCATTAAAAAAACAAAAAAAACCAAACTACTTACATTTAAAGGTGTTCTCCGCACTACTGTCGGCGCTGCTGCTGCTTTCGGTTGTCCGTAACTTCAAGAAAATCCGACTTTCTTCTTCTTTTTCTTCAACTACAAAAAAAAAAAAAAAAAGAAGCCAGGAAGTGCTCCAAAGGCGTCCTCCCAAGTACGCAGCCTGCGAATTGAGACGCAGCCTTTGATTGGTTGGCCTAAAGAACCCCCCCCCACACACACACACACATTTGCTCTCACATCTTCAAACACAAGTTCGTTTTGGCACAAATATCTCGCAAGGAATGTGACAAAAGTCAAAGCGCGGTGTCAACGTGCTGTGTCTCGCGAGAGCGCGTTTGTGTTCTTGAAGCAGCAGATTCAAGAAGCTGTAATGGCTAAATTGAGGTTGTAATGCAAGATTAACATATGCAAAAAAATAATAATTACAAATAAACTATCAATAATCATTTGTCAGCTGTAATTTTATTTGTGTGAAACTATATGAACACACCAGTAAATATTTTTTTTGTGCATTCAGATTTAAATCAGATTTGAGTGAAAATCCTCTTCAGGTGAAGATTGGACTGACAAGTGTAATTTTTTTTTACATGGTCTTGCCTGATATTTCTTTTAGTGCAACTTCAAATTCAGTTTGTGTGTGTGCGGTTTTTCTTTACAGCAGAACATTTTGGCATACAAGTTCAGATTTTTGTGGTACAAATTCTCACATTGCATTCTCAAGTTTTCACATTAAATTCACAAGTTTGTTCATTTTGGCACATATTTACCTTCATAGTTGAGGGACAAAGACAAGACATGGTGCCAGGATAACTAAGAAACTTTAAATTGGTCCCCACCTAGGAGCCAGGACACGATCAGGAGACAAGACAAACACCAACACTCCTTCAACCTACAACAAACATCAAACAATGATTTGGCCCTGATAGCTGCACCGATTATAAAGCAACAGACGCAGGTGAATAAGATGAGCGATAATTAGGAACTGGGCAGAGTTAGGCAGGTGAATGAAGTGAACAATTAAGGTCAGCTATCAGGGCGGATCATGACACAAATTGCCGATTGTTGAAGTCCTCTATTGTTACTTATTGATGTGCAGGGTGCATGCAGGTTGTGAGAGGGACATTTGAAAGAGTTCCGTGAAAAGTTAAAACCTACCACTTACCCATCCGTTACCCTAACCCCTAAACCTAAAGAAACAGTAGAATACAGGCTTTCATACACACTAAAAGCCACAAACACTTATTTGTAGGCCTAGCTTTTAAAAAGATTTATTCACAGGTCACAAGCAAATCAAGTGACACAATATACGCAACCTGTCATTTACTCTGCTCCTAAATATATGATGAAAGCAGTACCCCCTGGGGATCAGCAGGTGATGGGCAGGGGGCTTGGACCGAGCATCAGTAGTTGATAAATTGGGAATGAGAATGTGTTGGGATAGGGGTCTGGACTTTGAATGTAAAACAAACAACAACAAAAAAGAAAAAAACAGCATTTGCAATTTTCACTTTTCTTTAGAAGTCTATCAACTTCAAATTTTTCCTTTTTTATCACATCTTGTATCTACAGTTAGATAAGTAAATACACAGAAAGTGTTAGGTATTCTAAAAAAGATTGTGATTGTGTCCTTATCGGGGCCGGCTTGGAGATGGTATTTTCTTATCTCTCACTGACAGCCACTCAGTGAAAGGACAGAAAAGGACACATTTCTGTTCACACTTTTTCAGTGGTTGTATTTGCAGAGTTTATTTCTACTTTGCTTGTACCGAACCTGCACTCTTCCCATGGCAACCGTATCAGTGGCAGTTTGGCAGTAACCTGCTGTGTACCAACCAAATGACAAATCAACAACACTGATTTCATCATACTTCCACTGAGAGGCCTTTTATTCCTGTCATTGTGTCAGCATGTTTCCTGTGCGTCCTCCTGCTGAGACGATGCATTGGTGGATCAAGATAAAGCTGTGTAACTAAAACCAGAATGTAAAGTGGGCATAGATGAAGAAAAAAAACATTCTAATTAATAAAAAAAAATCAAGCAAATAGAACAGAATAGAATAGAATAGAATAGAAAATCCCTTTATTAGACCACAGTGGCAAAATTCTGGTGTTTACAGCAGCAGAAAGATTATAGAAAAAATTATCACACAAATGTGGACCTTACAAAAGTTTATAACATAATAGCCATACATAGTACCCATACCAAACAGAATATGAAAACACCATATGACAGTCACTTATGAAATTATACATCTTATATATGTATTCATCTGAGATGTATTTCTGGTATAGAATACATAAGTACCCTGTATCAGATTTTCTTCGAATGGCAAGGATTCCATACAGGCATATCAAATCAGGTGCAAATTGTTCATTATTATGAACATTTTGAAAGAGATTTGCCTTATTTACACCACATATGGAATGCTTGTGTTTTTCTAGTTGTTTGAGGTAGTCTGTGATTTTCTTTTTGTAGGCGTTGGTTGGATCTCTTATCAAAGACTCATAGGTGTTGGTGACACTTGGTATTGTGATAATTTTGTCCTGGTAGTCCAAAAGGTTGAGGACCACGGTGTTTCCTTCTTTGTCTGCTGGTAATGTGGTGATGCTTTGGTCCTGGCTAATAGATGTTATGGCTCTCCTTTCCTATGGTGTGAGATTGGAAGAACGTGGTTTGGCTGTTGAAATCGTAGCTGTTATTTTCATTTTAAGATGCTGTGCCAGGTTGTTATTCCTGATGGCAGATTCAGTGGAAGTGATCAGCTCCACAAGCAGGGAACTTGGAGGTAGCAGGAGCCTTGGGGACTGCCGGCAGCTGCACAGTTACATTGGTACCGCCGACTGCAGCACAGGTGCCTACTGAAAGGAGGCACAGCTTGGGTAATGGATGCCTCTGGAGGGTCCTAGAAGGCGAGGAATGCCCACGGAGGGGACTATGAGACAAGGAGCACCCGCTGAGGGGCCTTGGAGGTGAGGAGCACCTGCTCAGGGATCTTGGAGGTGAGGAGCACCCACTGAGGTGCCTTGGAGGCAAAGGGCGCCCGCTGAGGGGCCTTGGAAGGTCAGGGAGTGGCTCGGGGACTGGCATGCTAAAGGGCTCTGCCAGCGGACAGCTGGCTGGCAGGGTGCTGATGGAGGTGGAAGGAAAGGGGGAAAAAGTCTCTTACTCTCCCCATTAACAAAACTCCCATAAGTGGGACTCCTTCAGACGAGGAGCTCTAACTACTGGGGGTGTGGTGTTGGGAACTGGCTTGGGGAGCAAGCTGTTTATCCAGGAGTTGAAGGCTGAAACCACAGGGGAAACTGACCTGACTTGGTGGTGGAATAAGGCTGGAAGCAGGTTGACCCACCAGGAGGGAGTGGTGATATCAGACAGATCCAATGGGGAGAAAAAAATCTCCCAGGCTTCCTCCAATGTTTAACTCGGCTGGGTCCATGGCTGGCTCCTTCTGTCAGCAAGGGGGTGGAGGTTGGTTTAGGACCCAAGTGCAGGGATGAGGGAGGCAGAGATTAGCTTTTTACAGGTCTAAGAAATAAATGGGCACCAAAATCCAAGTCTAGGAACAAAATACCAGAAAGCAAGAATCAGGGGGAAAGCACACATAAGGAGCCCAAGAACGACAAGGAACCAGCACTGAAAAAACTGCACAGGGAGAACATATGGGAGACAGAACAAAGACTGGGGTAATCAGCTGATATGGAGCAGGTGTGGATCTATCTATCTATCTATCTATCTATCTATCTATCTATCTTCTATAGCAGTCTTGAGTTGCTCTCTATTGGCACTGTTGTATTTCGTTCTTAGACTTGGATGAATTTTAATTTGGCTATCTGCTGATATTAAAACTGCTTTCTGAAGGGTACCATATTAGAGTCACACTTAGGAAATGCATGTAATCAGGTAAGAGAGACTGACCGTAGCAAAAATAACAATAACAGAAACAAATTAAAAGAATTGACAGGGTAAAAGATTAATGAGAACCAGGTATCTAATGAAACTGATTTATTTAGTTTCATTTCCATATGCAGAAAGAAAGAACAACAAACATCAAAAAGCTAACTAAACATTTATTTATTTTCTTTGCTTTTTTGTACCAAACAGTTATTTCTCCATTTTTGTTGTTATTTTCTGTAATTTAAAGAAGTAAAAACATTTTCCTTTTTTCTTTTAAATAATCAAAGCTACACTATACACCAAAGGTTTGGCCTTAATCTTATAAAAGGGTTAAATCCTGGTATTTTTGTTGACTCTGGGGCCTTGTAGATAAGATAAATCATCGTTTTACTGTAGAGTTTCAACCTTTAAAAAATTTTTTACAAACAAAGAGCAGAACTCAGGAGCAAACATTTCAGAATTTATTGGGAGCCTGGGTGTTGAGTCGTCTGAAATCGACCACTCAGCTCTAACTTCTAGAAACTCTTCAGGCCGGCTGACAATCACAGCGGCAGCTCATTAGCTGAGAAACTGCTGATGTGAGACGACACTCAGACCAAACTGTTGACTGGTAGGTGGTGAGAATCCCAAAGAAAGGAATCATTAAAGCTGCTGCTGACGGACTTACAGCCAAATATAAAAGAAACATCACAGGTAAGTTTCACTTACTGTTAACCAGCTAATTATACCTTCTAAAACTGCAGGAAGGGAAATATTGTCTCTGTGCTGACGCAGTAAAATGCATACGTCTGAACAGTACTCAGCACAGCTACATCTCAGGCTTAACGGGCTCTTTAAAGCTTTAGTCGATCTCAGATGGGCTTGTAACTCTCAAAGTAAACCCCACATTTTCCAGATTTACTGCTTATCGTTGCTGCTGCTACATTTTTCAATGACACAGTCCTGAGAGTGTGCTGTAAAAAAAAAAAGAAAAACAGCACACACTCTTTAAAGTAAAGTACAGCTTCCTTGGAAAGACTGCTACTTTTCAAGGTTATTTGTTCAAATAAACAGCAAAAAAACTGTTAAAATGAACATTAATAACTAGCTGATTTGCAAAAATAGTGGTTAAATAACAACATGAACAATAAAACACAGAAAAGCTGCTTGTTTTATCTAACCTTTTCATGGTCATACAGTATTACTACCCAAACCATGCTAAACAAAAACAGAAATGTGTGTATATGATAAATAATATTGTCTTCAGTTGCGTTGTGTAAGAAATTAACTGGGATATGGCTTCTTTCATGTAACTGTTTTATGGGCAGAGAAATATTTAAAGATAAGTTTTTATATCTAACAGCTTTGTTGTTTTTAAATATCATTTATTTAAACTAAAGATAACTAACAATTGAACTTTATTGAGCAGTGGGCTCATATCATGGGGAGCCTGGGGAGCAGTGTGGGTTTAAGGGTCTTGTTCAGGGACCCAGAGTTGCAGTCTGTGGGAGTGGGGTTCAAACTCAGAACCTCAGGATTCCAAGCTCTATTCGCTAACCACTAGGCCACAACTTCCCACTATAATTACAGTCATACTCATTCAGTTAATAATCATTAATTACTTTGAACCTCGATTTTGAATGATCTATTAATTAATTATGACTTCCAATTCTGATTATTTAATATATTTAGAATCTTCTTGTAAACTTGCACAACAAATTCATTTAAAGCAGTTTGAATTTTCCTTGTTCTGAATTGTGTTTTACAAATACATCTGCCTTACCTTTTCAGTGTGAGTTAGATCCTAGTATGCAATTTACCAGAATATTACCTCATATAAAATTAACTTTTCAATTTTATTTCAATTCAGTTTGGTTTATTTATATAGCGCCAATTAACAACACATGTAATCTCAAGGCACCTTATAAGGACTATACAGACGGATGGTTAACAGATTCTTTCAAGGATGAAGACTTAAGTGCATCAAGTCATTGACTTGTCAGACATGCTCCTCCTGGATGAGCTTGTGGTACCTTACAAACTGAGTACTTTACAAACTGAGTACTTTACAAACTTAGTACTTTACAAACTGAGTACTTTACTAACTGAGTACCTTACTGAGTACCTTACTAACTGCAATCAACCTCTGATATGCCAGCCCCTGTTTATAAGATTGGAGAAAGGGCAAAACAAACTTAAAGCAAGAGCATAATTGAAGCACGTTCCTTCATTACCTGCCCCTGTGACATCATACCTAAATAATGTATTTAGGCAGACATGTTTAATAACCATGTTTTAAATGGGAAATTAAGATGTATTTTTTTCTTATCCTTTAAAGTTATAAGGAAGAAGCTGTTCTAACTGTTGCATTTCTAAATTCTCCTGAGTGGTGCCCGACTTTACATGAGTGTATAAAGGGAATTTGATTGGTTAATTATCCAGGGCGGGATTGTTGTGGTGGAAGGTTCACAAGCACGTTTGGTTGTGTCTGGTGTCTCGGCAGCATCTTGCTAACCAGTTAGCAACTTAGTGCTAGTAGGTTTCCAATGGGAAATTCCATTGGAACCAAGTAGCACTAAATTGGTGACTTAGAAACGACGCTGTCAAGGAACACTATGGACAGCTGAAACATGCAAGAGGAGGAGAGTTTAGTGTCGGAGGTCGTGGATGAGTCTCCTCCGTCATCCATTTTTTATTTAGAGGAGGAAAGCGGGGACGAAGATGTTGTGGAAGAGGACGCCAGGGCGGCAGAAGCTTGGTTTGGTGTAGAAGGCTTACAGCCGTACATGTTTGAGCCCTTGCCTCGCAACGCTGCCAGTTCTGTTAGCTCTACGCCTGCCGAAGACACAGACGTCCATCCCCGTGAACACTGGGATGGAAATGGTAAAGGAAATTATTATTATTTCTGATTTCAACCGTTGCTTATATCAGCTGCGACATATGGATCAAGATGCTATGACCAAAAAAATTTGATTGACAGATGACCGTTGATATATGATTGGCCAAATTAGTTGTACAAGATGATGTATAACTAACTGGCCTGCATAAAATAACGAAAAAACCCCGCAGATTTTAAGACAAGATTTTTTTTATATATAAATTTTCTACATTTTGGGACAAAATCGTCTGATAAACAGTAAATTTATATGGATGTTTAAGTCAGGATGATTTGATATTTAAATATGACTTCCCTACGACTTTAAAGTGTGTAAAATGACCGGATTCCACCTGTGACCCTCCTTTGTTTTAGGAAACTTCTGCCTTTAGGATGAAACTAATAATAAATTACTTTTATGCCTTTACAACCAGGACATTTCAATTCTCCTTCGAATAACAACAAGTAGATCCATGGACGCCCTTGAGGCCAGCCCAAGCTCTCATCCTTGCAGTTTACTGGATAAAAACACTAATTTAAATTATATATATAATAAAGTTAAACAGGTCAATTAATGTCTTTCTGCAGGAATTCTGCTTAGATTGCACTGACACCGACTGGGGTGACACTTAGTTCTTTTCTGTTTTCCATGCCTGCTCTCTGCAGTCAACAACGCTTGTCTATTTGTAAAGCTTTATGCTGCTATGGAAACGAGGGGTTCAAATCCCACCTTTTCCCTTCCTAATCTTCTAAAACCCACCCTTCTTTCTTTACTCCTGATCCAATCTCCTCTCCAAGGGAAACCATTAAATTATCAATCCACAACCCCCTCAGGGTTCATATCTCTACACATATCTTATCTTTTCTCTCTGTCAATATTTACACTGACTCTCATGGACTCGCTAAAGTAATAGTATCTTATTCCCAGAGCTCTGCATGGTGAAAACACAATTACACACCCAGCTACACACACCCAGACACATAAACTAACGCACACATAAGCAGGTTGGAAGCAAAAAGGCCGTCTCTTCTAAATGAGCTCCATTCAACTAAATGTTCCAGTTGTCGGCACCTTCTTTCCTCTTTGTGAGTGTTTGTCATCATCCATTTTCATGTGCTCAGTGAAGTGGATGTACATTCCTGATCCTTATGACTTGTTTGTGCGCTCCACTGGTAGATTTGTTGTCTTTTCCTGGAATCTCATGTCTGAGCGGAGGAAGATCACAAGGAGAAGTTCTGGGAAGAGAAATTATCTGTGAGAGGGGAAAAGAAATCTGTGACATGGGTCTGCCATAAGTGAGAAACACTGAAGATGACAGATATATACATACATATACTCTCTTTCCAGATGAAACCTCTTATTTATCACCTTACAGCATCAAACATAGAGTTTTTACTTATCAGGGTTTTGTGACTCTCACAAATGGATGCAAAGCACAGAGAATATCTCACCATAATACCACACTGGAATGAAGTAAACGCCTAAATTCAGCCCATTCTTTCACTGTTGTTGTGGTTGCACACTGCAGGCATGCTGTTACGACCACCCAGGCCACAACATATTTGAGGACACGAGACAAACATGGGGTTCAAAAGAATTATTTTATTCTTAATCTCTGGAACTTCTTTTTAGATCAGTTGTTTTGTTTTTCTGCAAAGAGACAAAAAAAAAAAGAGAGTCAGATTTTTCCCCAGTTCCCCATGTTTTTTACAAAAAACTCTAAGAAAAAAAAAACCCAAAGTATGAACAGAAAGTTGGACCTGGTGAGCCGATCCAAAGCAACAAAACGGTACAGCAGTGGGCCAACCCTATACAGGGCCCAGGGGCGCAACTACATATTTTTGAGGTGGATGCGGAAACACATAATAGGCGCCCCCCACCCCCCGTACAGTAACCAATCTCGTTCAACTTTCTCTCCATTAGACAGTAAACGAAAAAAGTATCCTTTGGAAAAACACCTCTTACTCTTCTCTGCTCTTGGATATGGGCCATCAGAAACTTTCGGTTGGCCATTTTCAACCATGTACTGCCTAAATATGTCCCACATTTTGTGTGGTAAAGGCCATACAGATGGATGTTCTGAATAAAGCCTTGTCTCAGCACTCTCCTCTGCAGCTCTCTGCTCCTCTCCCTCTTCATCATCTGAACCTCTCTGCTCCTCTCCCTCTTCATCATCTGGTCCTCTCTGCTCCTCTCCCTCATCTGCACCTTTCTGTTCCACATTCTTCCAATTTTCCAAAAAAAGAACAGAATGAGAGATGGTCATCAGGAATTCAAACCATTATGGTATATATGTTTTTGCTGCCTCCCTAATGTATTTATTCCCACCTGATGTCCTCACTTGTCTCTTCTATCACCGACCTCATGTCTGTCTCCTTCACCCCTTGTCTGTGGCGTTCTCCACTAAGTCATATGGTCAAAAAGCATTATAAATTAGTTGTAAAAATTACAGATCTTAATACAGTTTTTAAAAATGTTTAAACATTATCGATTGGGATTAAGTAGCTGTTCCCTCACTTCCACCTAATATTAGACCAACCTGTTGCTTTCCCCTGTCTGTCCTGATTCTTCCTCTGTCATCTTCTCTTCTTTCTCTCCATCCTCACAGCTGAATTAAATAAATTTTATGTTAAGTAGGGTTAAAAAATACAGCCGTCAAACTACAATAAAAATTAATATTTAAATTTTAATGATCTTCTTGTTGGATAACAGTTACTGACTGGACACTGCATCTGATCTGACTTAGATACATCACAACACCACTGTAGTGATACTGAATAAAACATTTAAACTCAAGTGTCCCCCTGCCAAAAAGGTTGGTAACATGGGTCACCGAGTCTAAGGGCTATAATGACACTGGATTCACGTGTCTGATTCATAAACTTGTACAACTCATCTTTAATTTAAAAAATCAATAATAAGAAACTTATGAGTGAATAAATTGCAGCTAAGCGTTGGACCATAGCTGGGCACTGGCCAAGACATTTTAGCTTTCCTGTGTTAATATTTCACAAGTTTTATTTCGGTCATTCTTACACTTAGTGTGTGGATATATGTGTGTTACAGGCGTATGTATCAGATATTCCTAGAAATACGGAACAAATCGCGTTCCTTATCGCTTCAAAAGGGGACGCAACATTTAACAGCCAAATATGGGGCGACTCCGTATCAGACTAGCTTTATCTGACCTGAATATTTACAACCCTCCTGTCCTGTTGTTGATACACTGACAGAACTTACCTACTGTCTTTCAACCACATTAAAAGGCTTTTTTTCATCCCGCCAACAACTTTATCCTTCTCCCTTTTTTCTTTTTCTGTTTTGCGCCGGATAGTTTTTTTTTTCTTTTTTTTCTGGCGCTCCATCTTGCTGTTAAGTGTGCACTACGAGTGGTAGTCGAAGATAAAAAAAATTTAAATAAAAAAAACGTGCCTGAGTGCGCCTCTTAGGGGCGCGTGCGCAAGCCACCTGTGTGGGAAGGGAGAGCGACAGGAGGGGAGGTGAAGGGGGCGCATATTCAGTGGGGGCGCATCAGAGGGGCGCATAATCAGTGCTGTCTCTCTGTTATTGATCGTTTTATGCTGTTAAATATAGAAAGTGACAACTAGAAAAATGTATTTATTAGAGGGTTTTTTTGACGCCCCCTCGAGTGCAGCGCCCCTATACGTTGCATGCGCTGCATACCTGGTTTTTGCGCCACTGACAGGGCCGTCGAAGTCTCTGCTAGTAATGAACTAACGGAAAAACTAATAAAAATATATATAAAAAACCCGAAAACAGGACAACCGGTCCTACCAGGTCAAAGTTACAAAAAATCAGCAAAAAACAAAGGCTAACGGAAAAAAATACCGCATGGCAGGCTGGAGAGGTCAGCGGCGGCCTACAAAGACGGGAGACGTGCGCATCGCGTCTGGACGCGCTCTTTGTGACGGTGGCTCGATCAGAAGGTTCCCAGAGGAGGGAAACCCAGCCTACTTATAGGCGGACCAATATCACAATAAATGAACATAATCGAATAATTTACAAAAGAAAAAATAAATAGGCTAGTTATCAACTCTAAAATTTAAGTGACTCAACTAAGGTCTATGCAACACTAAAAGGGAAAAAAAAGAAACAAAAATAATCAATGTGCCCGACGCACATAACACATGCTTTAAGTGTTAGAACCCTTTTGTTAAAGTTCAAAATAACTGATTCAATAAACTAAAAGAAAAAATGTATATGTTAGCAACACATTGTGGTATGATCTGTTGGTTTTTGATGAGGCGATTCAACCTCTCAAAACCGACCGAGTCGCTTTAAAGCATTTACAAATAATAACTCAGGATGCATGGAAATTACACTGGTAAACTGTTTACCAATATAGACATGTTAGACATTGTTGGAAAGCTTAGATTCTCCACAATTCAACCACCTAGTTCATTTTATGGACATAACGAGCACCGAAGCACAATTATAGCAGGATGTCGAAATGTACCATGACAAAGCAGCCACAACAAGCAAGCATGTCCTTATTACTGCTGTTCAAAAAAGACCTATTATTTTTTAGATTAAAAAGAAAGGCAGCTTGGGTGTTTTACCCACCCAATGTTCATGTGTATGTATTCAGAAACTAGAAGGTATTAGCTTTCAAATAACGTATCACACATGTCATTTGGGCTTACGGTTCCTCTTATTTGCTTTTCCAGAAATTAGGTTGATATTAAGAGCATAACTAATAACTTTGTTTTCCATTTTTCTGGACAGGTTTCATTTTGCAGGTAAGCAAAACAGGAAATTTAACAATGTTTTCCATTTCTGCTTAAGAAACCGAAAGAATTTGCTCTTATTTCTGTGAATTTGCTCTCAGGCTATTTGTAAGCATTGACATGATCACTAATGGAGTCATGCATTGATATACAAGCCGACAGATGCAAACAGATGGCTTATTGCTGTTGCTATGACAACTTGACACTGTTATAATTTTACTTTAACTATACTAAAGGTTCTTGGAGTTTTTTTATCTCGGTATGTAAAGAACATGAAGTCAACTCTTGTTTATCTAAGAACCTTCAATATGAAGGATCGTATCCCAGCTGGCAAGACCCTTCACACTAATGCCTGCTTTGGGAGTGGCGGCCTAGTGGTTGGGCATTGCGTTTGGAATTTTGAGGTTCTGAGTACTAGCCCCATTTCCACACTGGACACTGCCACTCTGGGTTCCTGGGCAAGACCCTTAACCCCACACTGCTCCACGAGTGCCGCACAATGGCAGCCCACTGCTCCCCAAGGGGATCGGTTAAAAGCAGAGAGTTAATTTCGTTGCTGAGTACTTGTGACGGTGTAAAGACAACATTAAATAGATAAATAAAAAACGCTGGAAATGAAGTGAGAATTCTGGCAAAAGGGCGCACTCATAATAAAACCTTACAGAAGTAGTTTTATTTCAAACACATACGTGAACTACTCTCCATTTTGTACCTTTAAATTTATGCAGACTTAATATCATGAGGAACCAACATGTCAACAGTATGAAGTGAATTTTGATCCTTTATTATTGCAAGCAAGGAAAGTGTCAGGATCCAGAGATCTGCCACTTGATCTCCAGCAGAGAGCGCTGTGGGCCTCCTGAGCTGATATCTCTACACACCTGGAGATCATCAGCTCATCAGAGGTCCACACTACTTAAGCAGCTGCCAGACCTTCCTTCGACGCCGGAGTGTTGACCTAGTTTGGTTAGCGAACCTGAGCCTCAGAACGTCTGAACTTTACTAGTAGACTCTAGAGAGGAACTAGTCTTCTAATCGCCTTTGTCTTTTGTGCTCACAGGAAACCCTGAAGCTCTGGATGAGCTCCACCTAGAAACCTGCCTGCCTGCTCATGAAAGCCAAACCTGAAGATCTCAGTTTGGATTCCTTCTTCAGCTCTTGGATAGAGCAAGGAACAAACCCAAGCCAGAAACCTTCTAGCTCGGAACTAGACGCTGCTGCTGCTTAAACTCTCTGCCACATCATTGACTCTGGACCTACGGTATCTCACCTCACGGCTCTGTTACAATCTCCTCAAGGTACATCTTGATTCTTCTCTCAATCAATCCATCATCAGCCTGGCTAACCAAACTCTCATCTCTCCAGAAACTCTGAGACCAGTCCCGGACCAGTACCAGAACCAGATCCAGCATTATATCATTGTACATCTTTGGGATGTGCTAGAGAGGGCTTTGCGCAGCGGTCAGACTCTACCATCATCAATGCAAGATCTTGGTGAAAAATTAATGCAACACTGGATGGAAATAAATCTTGACATTGCAGAAAGTTATCGAAACAATGCCACAGCGAATGCGTGCCGTAATCAAAGCTAAAGGCGGTCGAACAAAATATTAGAGTGAGTGACCTGTTTTTTTGGTGGCGAGTTTTTTTTGGCCAGGCAGTGTATATATATATATATATATATATATATATATATATATATATATATATATATATATATATATATATATATATATATATATATATATATATATATATATATATATATATATTAGATATATATAATTCATTATGTCCATTAGTGACATTAGGTTTTAAAGACAAACATTGCATGTCCGTTTGACAAGGATCTTATTAAAGAATGATCGGCACTTTTTCAGAGAGAATTAAATATTAATAGGGAGCAGTATTTTTTGACAGCCATTTTAGATTAGGTCTTAGTCTTAGCCTTTAGGATGAAAAGTGTTATAAGTTTTAGTCACATTTTAGTAATTACGATATTTGATCGTTTAGACGGTTTTAGTCGACTAAAACTTAAAAAAGGTTTTAGTCTAGTTTTAGAAAGAACAAAAGCATTCTTCTTTCTAATTTGGCAACTTTGGCTTTATTTCGACGCAGGAGTGTTGACCTAGTTTGGTTAGCGAACCTGAGCCTCAGAACGTCTGAACTTTACTAGTAGACTCTAGAGAGGAACTAGTCTTCTAATCGCCTTTGTCTTTTGTGCTCACAGGAAACCCTGAAGCTCTGGATGAGCTCCACCTAGAAACCTACCTGCCTGCTCATGAAAGCCAAACCTGAAGATCTCAGTTTGGATTCCTTCTTCAGCTCTTGGATAGAGCAAGGAACAAACCCAAGCCAGAAACCTTCTAGCTCGGAACTAGACGCTGCTGCTGCTTAAACTCTCTGCCACATCATTGACTCTGGACCTACGGTATCTCACCTCACGGCTCTGTTACAATCTCCTCAAGGTACATCTTGATTCTTCTCTCAATCAATCCATCATCAGCCTGGCTAACCAAACTCTCATCTCTCCAGAAACTCTGAGACCAGTCCCGGACCAGTACCAGAACCAGATCCAGCATTATATCATTGTACATCTTTCAATAAACCTTGTTAAACTTTCCTTCAGACTCCGTTGTGTTCTGCATGTGGGCTAAGTCCTTAAATCCAATCATGACAGAAAGTTTTATAAAAAGACATTTTATAAAAATGCACTCCAGAAATAAACATTTGAAATGCTGCTTAGTCAAAAAAAATGTTTTGAGATTAACTTTTCTTTTTTTGTTTATATTTAAATAGTTTTGTAACTTTTTTTTCAACTAGAGCTTTACAAATGGCATTCATTTTTTTCATAATAAAAGAAAATTTGATGTTTTAAAACTTTATTTGCATGCACACTGACAGCATTCAATTGGATATAAAGTAGGGATGAAGTTTGAAAATAATGCTTTTCCAGCAAATTAACAAAAATAAAATATATACAAAATATATATAAAATAGATTTATAAATGGGTTACACTATTCCAGAATAAAACCTTTGCAGGACTGTATGATTTCAGAAATTTTAAGTGAAAAATGTCAACCATACAAGTAAAATCATTATAGCCCTGGGAAAGTAAACAACACGTGTTTGTTAAAGGCAGCAGCTGTCAGTCAGTTAAGATGATTTGAGGAGCTTCTTTAAATCCCAGCTTCTAACCGATGTTGATAAAGTAGAGAAGCAAATATGTCTCAATTATCTAATTAAAGTGCATTAATAGAAATGTGTTTTCATTTTCAAAATAACGCTGCATTTCTTGACAAATAAATAAACTAAATAAGCCAAACAGCATTTTCATTTTCTTCTTCACTGCTCATTTTGTAAATTAATTAAAGTTATAAATAAATAAAAATATTTCTGATCAACAAATCTGATTAAATGGACTGATAAATTAAATTTAACTCTACACAGCAAGCTAATACCTACAAGGACTGTGCAATAGTGTGGACTACCTTGTTGGCCCCAGGTGAGCCATTTGAGAAACCATTTTGCGATTTGGTCTTCCTTTACGCCCCCCAGTGTTGCCACACAACATTCAAAATATCCTAAATTGGTTTTTGAGTAGACATAGTAGTTAATTAAGATATCTGTATTTCTGTATGTTTGAAGGTACGGAGTTTATCAAATTTGCTAGATTAAATTTGCAATATGGCATTAACAAAAATAAATTCTTAGAATATGAGCAAATTAAAGCTATAATTAGAAATTAATTTAAGCATATTGATGGAGGTTTACGAATTCCAACTAATATATCAGAGTTTCTAGAGTTAAACCCCCCAAACTACTGTCTAAGTTATACAGGACACTGACTAAACTGGATGATACAATATCTCTTCCTATTACTAAATGGGAGGAGGATTTATCAGTCAGCTTTGAACAAAACATCTGGGCTCAGATATGTCTAAGAACTCTTAACATGACTAGAAACCCCAATTTACAATTAATACAATACAAAATCCTCCACAGAGTGCACTATACAGGTCAAAGATTATTCAAGATGGGTTTTGCACAATCTAACATCTGTCCACAGTGTACAGCCAATCATCTGGATAATTATTTTCACGCGTTATGGTTATGCACGCCGGTTCAGAGGTTCTGGGTACAGGTATGTAAGGACTTATCACTGTGCCTGGGTTGTAGAATCTCACCTTCCCCTTCAGTTTGCTTGCTGGGTGACTTTGAGGGGGAAAAATCAGTTTGCATGGCCTTCACTACATTATGTATCGCAAAAAAAACTATCCTCATGAATTGGAAAAGTAAGGATAAACTCAGCATCAATCAGTACAGAGATCTGTTGTTGGATCATATTAATCCTGAGACAGCATCTGCATCCCCATCAGACCGATCTCTCTGGGCTCCCTTGATCAGCTCCATCACTTAGTGTAGTGGGGGGCTGTGGGGTGCGTCCTATGGGGCGCGGGGGCTGGTTTGGGGGTCCTTGGGTCCTGGGGGGCTCGGGGGGGTGCTCGGAGCGGGGTGCCTGGCGGGTCTAGCCCTAGGGTCTGTTGCCCCCGTCAGGGCGGGGTCTGGGGCGCCTCGGGGGGTCCTACGGCGGCCCTGTGCGGTGCTCTTGGGGGGTTCCGTGGTGGCGGACGTGGGCTACTGGCCTGGTAGCTGTGCTGCTGCTGGGTGGGGCTGGGCGCCGGGCATCGGTTCTTTTGGGGTGCCGGCCGGGGTGCTTCTGTTCTGCGGGGCGTCGGGGCATGCCTCGTCCTTCAGTCGGGGGGGGGGTCATCCTCCTCTCGGCGGCCCGTGGCCGGTGCGAGGCCGGAGCGGGGTGGGTTGTGCTGCTTTCGCGCCGGGCACGGAATTGAGTTATGACTAGTCATAAATCAAATTAACTATATCTGAAATTACCTTCTATTCAAGATATCTTGACTGTTTTTTAAGATATCTTAAAGCAGGATTTGTCTAGTTGGAATTCAATTGCAGATATCTTTAAAGCAAATAATGATTAGGCAAATCAACATTACATGTACAGATGTCTGGAATTTTATTTTTGAATAGTCAAAATTCTTTTGGAGATATCTCAAAAATAGATATCTTTAGCATTTTTTAATCTAGATGGTCTGAAAGACCATCTAGATAAAAAAATCTTGAATCATCATTCCGACTCGTCAAACAGCGTAGCATTTTAGGCAGAAACTTAACAAGAGCATCTTAGCCTTTCTGGTATTTGCTAGGCAGTGGTCTGTGATGATAATTCAAACGTGAATTCTCCGGTTTTTAAAATGACCTTTAATGCAGCAGCTTGTACTCGCACTGGTTCAGCATTGCAGAAAAAGCTGCATTTCACCTTGGGATTATGTTTACAGTTGCATATTTACCTAGCTCAGGAGAAAGACTGGAACTCCTCTGACTGCGGAGAAGATAGTTTTAAACTTTATATTGGATATTCAAGCGGTTAATCCAATTTATGTAGTTGTCTCACTGACGCTGGTTCTTTTAGGGTCCATCAACAGCTTCTGAACCAAACACTCTTGAGATATAAAACTAAATTTCTTGTGTTGTGGCACTCTTAAACAATACCAATGGGAAATCGTGCTACTAGATTTATATGAATGTGGAACGTCTTTTTTATTTTTCTCTTTCTTATATGTTTAATTATTTATTTTGGCAAAGTATGTTACTTTACTTCAATAGCTACTAGGTTATGTGAACCACTGACAAAAAATCCATGTGAAATCGTTCTACTTTTTTTATAATCGGGTCTGATTGCTCTACCTTAATTGGTTATTTCTTTCACCTGCCGTTTTCCCTCCCTGTCGCAATCATCATTTATTCCTCTCACCTGTTTCCTTTGTCCTTAGGGTGTATGTGGACAGCAGAGTCTTGTCCAGAAGAGGTAGCCCATCTGTGCAGAGCCATGCGTCTGTGGAGAGGTTGTTTGGTTTCTCGAATATAAAAATCAGAGCATTTCTCACTGCATTGAAGTCCAGACACCACTCCGCTTATATTTGGTCTGGGGGTTTGTCTTTAGGATGCACTAGTCTCTGTCTAAGGGGTCTTGTTTGGTTTAGAATCTGCTGGGATTTGGAGAAAATCCTCTTGAGTTTTTCTGAGACTCCAGCAACATATGGCATGCCAATGTTTTTGCGTTCAATCTTCTCACCGCTATCTTCTGCTGAGTCTTTTGGATTTCCTTGCCTATTTGACATGCGTCCAGTTTGTGTATCCACAGGTCTGGAGAGCATCTTTGATGTGTTCCTGTTCTTTGTATTTCCCTACTGTTTTAGTAGGGACACTTTCGGCCCGTTGTTGTGTGGTTCTGATAACAGAAAGTTTGTGTTCCAGTGGGTGGTGTGGGTCAAAAAGAAGATATTGGTCTGTGTGAGTGAGTTTCATATAGACTTCAATGTTTAGGCTTCCATTAAGTCACAAATTGAGACTCTGCAACACACTGTTAGCATCATACTTGCACTACATCTTCAGAATAGAACTCAACTCAGTGTTTCTACTGCATTTTGCACCATATATACTTATTTATTTTTGCACAGCTCCAAACCTTCCACATAAATGCCTTTTGCACATGTCTCTCCTACACTGTTTACATTTTTTTCTCTGTTGCACTTTATGAATGGAAATGTTCTTTTCACTGCTAAGCTGCTGCCCTTTCACTGTAGAAAAACTATGTATGGAAATGTCGTTTTGTATACACTCTGTGTATACAAAATCACAATAAAGTTTGTCTAAGTCTGAAATATAGGTCTAAAATTACATAATAAATGCCTGCTTTTGTGAATGATTGCTATAGAGTTAATCTACATGCTTTATATTATATTGTAAACATCAGCTGACAGTTCAGTCAGTATATCGTTTTTTTTTTCTTTCTTTTTATTTCAGACATTGCAGAAATATAGCTTTGATCAGAATAAAGTGATATTTTTGTTTAAGGTTATCATACCATCAACATGTCGTACTGCCCCATGACAACTTGTGTGTTTTCCATTTTTCCACTTGCCGATTCCTGTTTGTTCTTCACTGCTTCACTCATCAAAGGGTTCCCGAGTATCCTCATTTTCTGTCATTTTTTTTAATATTTAAAATTCTCTTTATGTTCCACTGATGTTTGAGGGATTATTAGTTCATCTCAAACCTTGTACCATATGACTATTATGACTTTCGTTATGAAGCAACAAGTTTGAGTTTAACAATCCAAGTTTTACAGCAACAGTTGGCTCAGCTGGAGAAGGAGAAGTCTGAGATCCTGAAGAACTTGGCTCTCTACTATTTCACCTTTGTGGATGTCATGGAATTCAAGGCAAGTAAAGAAAACGGTTGTTTTCTAATGTTTCTTAACTGCAGCGCTTAAAGCAATGACATCTGTCTGTAATTAATATTGTTGTTCTTCCAACATTGGCTCCAGTGATTAATGTAATGCTGTGAATATTTTCCAATTTATAAGACTTATTCTTCTTTGGGTTATTCCCAAACTATTCCAAGTTCTTTCTGCTAAAGCAAACCAGCTTATTGTGCTGTTGAGTCTTATTCTGTGCATTTTATTAGACTGAATCTTGAAAGTTTTAATGCATAGGGAGCATTGGCAATCCTGTTGCTGTTAGAGTAATGAATATCAGTTTTAAATGAACAACAACAATAAAATTTAACACACAGTTACATAAATTACTTTGAGGGGATTAATAACAATAGTTCAGTGGGTGAAATGGACGTACAGAGAAGTTCAAACCGCATCAACACCTCCTTTCTATGCAAATCTCACAATTTTAACTTCCACCATAAAACAGGCGAATACATATGAAGCACCAAGTTGACGTAAACCCAGGATTGTTCCCTTATTTGGTTCTGGCCTATACTTTTGCCACGCCCCGAAATTGACATCCAGACCAGCCCACTGGTTCACTGGACCAACAACATGAATAGAGGTAGATGGAAGACACCAGTTTAGCTGTTTAGCCTACAGCTGGGTTTACTTCTACTAGAATTACAAAGCAGGCAGTTTCTCTATTGAAAATAAGCCAGAATCATAGGCGTAAATGCAGAGTTCCAGGCTGTACGGAGAAAGGGAACATTTTCTTTCCAAGGATCAGAAGACTCGACAGCCATGGATTATTTTTGTCTATCAGAAGATCCCTGCAAAGTTTGAACCTCAGTTCATTTACTCTAAGCATTTTACCGAAGACAGCTTTTAAAGTCTTGGACAGTTCAAAGCAGGATTTGTTAAACTTCTTTTACTGAAATGAGTGGCTGTTCCAATCGTAAGGCCATCACAACTGCAAGCTGGAAGTATGATTCTGTCGCTAAGCTGTTGGTAGTAATGCTAACATATCTATGGTGACAAGATTCGGGTTTCTGAAAACAAGGACACTTTTGTCTGCGGGGGGAGGGGGCTACTGGGCCGCTGACTGGACCGGACCGGGTATTTGAACCGAGCCATCAGCTCCAGGGCTGGTCCGAGCCCGACCCGGTGACAGTGAAGCATGGGTAGGCGTTCTCCAGGCTCCAGGTCGCTGGGGTTCCCAGATCAGCCCCGGAGCTGACGGCTCGGTTCTGCTGCACTATAGTCGACCAAAAGCCGATTTTGAAATTCCCCCTGTAGATGTTTTTAGGTATGAAAAGTAGTCCGTTGCTCGTTGTAAGCCAACCAATCAGCACAAAGCTCATTTAAATATTCATGAGCAAACCATAAAAGGAAGAAAACCTGTCGTTTCATTCTAGGACTTTTAACCAGGCTGCATTAGGGCTCATAGAACAGCTAATATGCCATTTTCACCCCAACCAATGTTACACACTGTTGGGTTTAGAAAATGTAGGTTTGTAAAAGAGAAATTGAGTCTACACAGGAAAGAGATTCAAGCAATTTCTGCAGGAGTGGAAGGAAAAGCCAAACCCAACTTTAAGCTTTCTTTCACTGAATCCCCCCCTGCAGCCGTCTTTTATTAACAGAACATAACACATGGTTACAAAACAGTATTTGTTCTGACAGAACAATTGATCAGTTCATAAAGACAGGATGCCCCACCAGAATCACAAGGTCTGGTCTCCTGACTGAATCACAAGACACAGTGCAGCATCCCCTTGCTCAAATGTTTCATAAGAATACATACATTGATTTTATAATCATCACTGAATAAACCTAACACACACCCTATTTAGAGACCTTAAGGACAGCACCACATACCCTATAGAATCATTCTATGACCCTTTAACATGGCAATAAATAAATTCTAGCCATTTTTGTGATGCCAGATGTAGATTTTGCTAAGATTATAGCAAACAGCAAGCTCAGTCTCCATAACTATGCAGATGACACACAGGTTTACATTACAGTGTCAGCAGGCTACTCTGAACTGTTAAATAACCCAAAATATTGTTGTGAATATCTGGCTAGCTAACTTAACAAACGGCAGCTCATTTTGAGTTTTGGTCCTCTTCAGCCCTTACGAATAGGTCTGAGCTTGAGTTAGTTTGTGTTTATCAACTTCTATGCTTCTTAGCATTTAAATAATGCAGTGATAAATGGTCAATATTCTGCTGCAGCAGCAGCTCCACAGCTATCTGCTGCAGTTGCTGAAGAACCTTCAGTCTTGTCACAAAGCCACATCAAAGAGAGGTAGACTTCCTTAGGTAATTAACTGGGACCACTCTCAGCGAGGCCATCACACAGCTCATCATGACGCTGGCAGGGGAGTTTTGTCATGTTCCCTGCAGCCTTAGAAAATACCTCTTTCTGACACTTTTGACAGCTGCTGCAATTTCAGGGAGATGAAAAGTAGTTGTCGACCGGCGTGTTTTAATAGATACACTGACACGCCAATGTTCAATAAGGGGGTTCTCGCTGTCAGACTGTCTGCTCTTATTTGGTTCTGGTCCACATCATCATTTTTCTTAGGGATCAGTAGGTTTTGCTTCACATAAGTGCAGCCAAAGAGAAACGGTAACTGAAAAATTAAAGAGAAAAAATTTAAGATGCAAAGAAAATACGAAAGTATATCAGTTAGAACCTCTTTTAAATCATCATGGGCCAATTCAAATCTGCACTCCTACATATATAAATTATATAAAATGGCAGTGCAAATAAATTTATACCCATTCCACATCTTATCAGATTACAACTAATTTTAGTGTAAGCAGTCTAAACCAGGGGTGCTGAGTCCAGTCCTCAAGAGCTACCGTCCTGTAACTTTTAGATGCATCTCTTCTCTAACATCACTGAATGGAAAGGCTCAATCCCCTCGTTTAGCCCAGCAGAGGCATGGTGACAAGCCAATCATTTCATTCAAGTGTGTTAAAAATGGGGTGCATCAAAAAGTTGCAGGATAGTAGCACTTGAGGACTGGACTTTAGCACCCCTGCTCTAAACTGTTTATATAGTGAAAGAAACATCTTTGAATATAAAAATCCACAAATCATATTAGTTTGTATTTAGAACCTTCAAGCAAATCTAAGCTTGGTAACCCCTGATCTTCAATGTTTTGAGTTACACTGTAAAAAAGATTTGTCCAAATAAGGCAGCTGGAATTTTCCATTATAAAATAGGGGAAGCTGTTCAAGACAAGAAAAGACTTGTAGAAAAAATGAATACCATAAACCATTATACTGTAAAAACATAATAATTTCCATAGATTTTAGCATTCATCGGCTGTAAAATAACAGATACTTTATGTTCCTTTTTATGTTTTTATTTAACACTGTGGGATTAACCCTATGGTCCTACAAGAAAATGGCATTAAAGAGGATGGCCTGTTCCCAAACAACAGAAAAAGGTATGACAACATTCAGCTCTCACCGAAACAGCATCATAAAAAACAGCTGCTAAACCAAGAACATCATTAGACTTCGACTTAGAATAACATTATTGCTGTTTTGTATACACAGAGCATATACAAAACAAAATTTTGTTTTGTATATGCTCTCATGAAATTTCCATTTTTTAAAGTGTAGCACTGATCAAATCTAAATGTGGGTGAAAAAAATATGGTGCAAGAAAACACATTGATATGGTCAGTTTAATGCAGAGTCTGTGACATGAGTTTTTTTCAACATTCAGCTGCCTGATGGTGGTGGGGAAGAAGCTGTTTTGGAATAGTCTGGACCTGCATTGAATGCTGCTCTTCCCTGAGGGCAGCAGGGAGAATGCTCTATGGTGGGGGTGTGAGGGGTAATTGGTAATGTTACAGGTTGTTAATGTGTTAATAGCAACTTATGATGCTGTAAATTAGATTAAAGGTTTCTGCAGCAAGAACAAAATAGATATAGTGAAAGTTGGCTGCTCCATGCTTTCTGAAATCACAAAGAGGATCACAGAATTAAACCTGACCTTGAAGAATTGAATCATTCTGTTAAAATGTCCAAATTCTGTCCAATAAACTGCAAAAGTTTAGAAGAAACTGTTCAGCAGCTAAGCTCATCTTCCGGCTGTCTTGATGTTTACCCTTTGGTTTTATTCATGTTCTAGAGTCTGATTTGATTCAAATAATAAACACATGCCTTGTGTCGGGTGTTTTCCCCCCCGAGCCTAAAAAACAGCAATTAGAGAAGCTTGGACAAATTGGTCCTTCAGAACTATAGACCCATCTCAAACCTCCCCTTCATCAGGAAGATTATTGAAAAAGTTGTGTTTTAATAGCTAAAGGTTTTAGTCTAGTTTTAGTCGGGTTTTTGTTTAAAAAAATGTTAACCTTTACTATTTTGAATACAAACCAGATTCTTTACCCTATTGACAGCTCCTGCCTAGATACTACAATTGCTGGATATAGAGCGCTGCCCTGCAGTTCATCATCGCTGCTGGGCAAAAAACTTTGATTTACAGAATTCAAATTCACTTTTTTATTAATGAATGCTCTACTTTATAAAACTTGGGAAAATACCAGATCTAGTTCAACACATCACATTGGTTAATATAGCAGACAGACAAGCTAATAAAATGCAAAATAAAGGAATGGTATTAGATATTAAAAGTTTCCCTCCTAAAGCAAATACTTCCTCATCTACTATGAATTACGCATTACACACAGATCAATGTAATCTTCATTGCTCCAAAAAACGAAAGAACAAAAGCATTCTTCTTTCTAATTTGGCAACTTCGGCTTTATTTCTGAGAATTTACCCCTTGGTTACTGCTGCTCAGAGGTCAAAGTTCACAGGGTTTTGATATAAAAAATAAACAAAACAAAGAGAACCTATCCAACCCAGGCCTAAATAGAATAAATATGCTAACTAAAATGTTGACATATTTAAAGTAAACAGAGAAAATGTTTAGTGACAAAATATTTACATCATATTCAAATAGATAGAAACGAGAACAATGAGAGAGAAATATTCAAAGATCTATGTACCTTTTCATCAGGCTTGTTATCCAGAAATAAACAGAATTCAATGAAATATTGTATGAAATATTGTCAATGAAATAATTTTGTCATCGTTGACGAAAAACAACACTGATAGGGAGAGGATTGTACAGCTCAGTTGACAGGGCATGAGATGACTTGTTTTTGGTTTGTTTAATATTGTCATGGTGGGTTATACAACCTAGCCCATATGCAGAACACTCGGAGGCAGGAGAAAAGTTCAAAGGTTTGTTTATAAGGAATGTAAAATAATTAGAACAGGTCATGGGTTAGGGAGACTGATCTGGATTTAGGTTCACCGCTGATCTGGAGATGAGCAGAGCTGCAGAGAGTGGGGGAACGTTGTGGATCCAGAGGCAGTTGGCAGACCGAGGGCTGAGGGCTAGCAGAGGTTGAGCTGAGTGCAGGCAGGAGGAGAGCTGAGAGCTAGGCAGAGGCAGTCTGAGTGCAGGCAGGCTGATTCCAGATGAGCTCTCTCTCTCTCTTGAGAGCTGGCAGAGACGGTAAGAGTGTGGGCTGGCAGATTCCAGGTTTTGCTCTATGACAAAATTAAGCGGCTTCTAGTGACTTTTAGGACACCAATGGTGACCTTCCTTCCTGAAGAGTTGGCAACAATGTCCATCCTTAAAGAAACAAAAATTGAAAGCAGCGTACAGAAACAGGCCCACATGTAAGGAGAGAATTGACAATCATGTAAGAGGACAGCTATAGGTGCAGAGGGAGCATGCAGTCATGCTTGTACATGCAGGGAATCTTATTCCTTTGGTGTACGAAGCAGATTTATGGTTTTTCCAGGGTTTGTTTTCCAAAATAAAAAAGAAATTAAAAAAACATGACACTTGACTTGACATTTTATCTTTTTATAATAAAGATTTTATCCAGTTGCCCCTGATATGAGCCTGCCTCTTGTTTGCAATGCACATATTTTATTTAAAATATTACTCTTTTTAAATATCTCTCTTTTTTTAGGCTAAATTTTAACAATTGCATTCTTTTTAAACTGGATTCAAAGATCATATTCTCCATACAGACCTATAGGATTGCATCTTCAGTTCTCTTTCTTGTGAAAGCCTGCCCCCAGAAGTGAAGGTTCTTACATGTAAAAAAGTGTTGGGACTAAAAGTTAGAAGAAACCGAATCCAATTTTGCATCTGATCCAACAGAAAATCGTGTCGGACGAGGTCGTGGCGTTTATTGCTCATTGAATGTCAATGGGATGATCACTACAGGTGGGCGATACCAGGAATTTGTAATCGATACAATGCCAATCCTAGATGTATCATGGAACCGTTGATCTTTCAGTGTTTTTGTGATTTTTATTTATTGTAACAATTGAATAATAATATTAATGATGTTCTGTTCATAGAAAATCAAGTATGCAGGATGACTTCCTGCTGAGAGGCAAAGACAAAAAAAACAAGGTTAAGACTCAAGTGACAAAAAACTTAGTTTGACTCAGCAAAACTCAGCTTGGCTAGAGTACCCAAACTGGCACTGGTTTAGCCTCTGGTTTAAGGCTAACTGGTCTGCTAATGGGTTCAGACGCTAAGCTAACTGGTACGTTTACGGGTTCTGAGGCTAGAAAATCAGGCATGGGAACAGGTTCTGAAACAAAGGGGACAGAAATTCCAACGGGTTCTGATGTCTGATCTGGCTGGTGGGGAGCTGAATGAGGTGGCAGAAAGGGGAAGAGATCCTCCCTCTCCCCATAAAAGAGGCTCCAGAGGTCTGACTCATGGATTTGGGGAGCTCTGACTGTTTGGGGTGAAACTAGTGGGCCTAATTTAAGTTTCTTAATGGATGGTGCTAGTGGTTGATCGTGAAGGTGTTTGCAAAGACTGACCTGGTGCAGATGGGAACTGGAGTCCTGAACAGGAAGCTGAACTGAAGAATTATCTATATGGATTGTGAACTTTATAAGTTCCTCTAAAGTTGTAGGCTCATTGAGAGTGGCCAGTTCGTCCTTAATAGAATCATCTAGGGCATGAAAATAAGCGCTTTTGAGCACAGATTCGTTCCAACCAGAAGCAGCAACAGTTCTATTTCCCTGTTTGAATTCCAATAGTCCGCGAGATTCAGTGGACTTATCAGCGTCTTGATTAAAGACTTGTTTAAACTCCTGGATAAATTCCCCATAAGTACAACTAAAACTAGATTCTAACGAAAATCTGGCTTCCGCCCATTCAAGGGCTTTTCCGGACAGTTGTGACAAAATAAAAGCTATTTTCCTCTTATCATTAGGAAAACTTAACTGAGAATGCCCAAAAATGAGCAGACACTGGAACAAAAATCCCTTGCACTTACTTGGGTTGCCGAAAAATCTTTCAGGATGTGAAGGGCAGAATTCAGGAAACAGCGGGCTGGGTTCTGACCTGAGTGGAGGACTAGTATCTTGTACCGGAAGTTGAACGGGCTCTGTCTCAGGTGTGGCTCACTCCTGCGGGGTGCAGTTGATTTTAGCTTGGCAGATGTCTAATTCATGGGGGGTGGAGTCATGGCTCTTAATGTGGGCTGGGTGTTGATCCAACATCTTCCAGAGTGATTCTGCGGGGCTAGTTTGTTGGCCAGAGTGTTCTGTCATGGTGGGTTATAGAACCTAGCCCATATGCAGAACACTCGGAGGCAAGAGAAAAGTTCAAAGGTTTATTTATAAGGAATGTAAAATAATTAGAACAGGTCATGGGTTAGGGAGACTGATCTGGATTTAGGTTCACCGCTGATTTGGAGATGAGCAGAGCTGCAGAGAGGGGGGGAACCTTGTGGATCCAGAGGCTGTTGGCAGACCGAGGGCTGAGGGCTAGCAGAGGTTGAGCTGAGTGCAGGCAGGAGGAGAGCTGAGAGCTAGGCAGAGGCAGTCTGAGTGCAGGCAGGCTGATTCCAGATGAGCTCTCTCTCTCTCTTGAGAGCTGGCAGAGACGGTAAGAGTGTGGGCTGGCAGATTCCAGGTTTTGCTCTCTCTCTCTCTCTTGAGAGCTGGGTTGAGACGGTCAGAGTGCAGGGCTTACTGTGTGCTTGCTGGCAGATCACAGACAGAGTATCTCTCCTAGTTTTCCTCTGAGAGAGGGCAGGCAGATACTGACAGAAGAGGCCCTCCAGAGTTCAACAGAGAGCAGGCAGGCAGATCACAGCAGAGATAACTCTCCAGAGTTACTGGTAGTCAGGCAGGTTCTATCTGTGAGACAGAAAGGGGAAACAGGATCAGGCTTGGATCAAAAAAAGTCAGAAGACTCAGACAGGCAGGTTGGCTCAGGTTTTGCTAACCGTTACTGGCAAACACTCTGGCACTGGAGTGAAGCCCTCCACCTCCTTAAGTAGGCCCAAGGCTGATGAGGAGATGAGAGACAGGTGTTGCAGGTGAGCACAAGCCCTCAGGAAGGAATCCTCTGCGCCCTCTGGTGGGCAAGCCTCCGGATCCCACCCTTCCTATTGGAAGCTTACTGGACAGTTAACCTAAAAGAAGAAAAAACAAGTTTCCCCTTTTAGATATCAATATTCTTTGTCATTTCCTCCGGGAATATATGCAGTGTTTCCAACGTGTTTCTGGTGTGTCTGTACATCAGTTGCTCTTCAACAAACCTGTGAAACACATTTACAGAATAGCTTTGTTTTCCTGAAATTAACTTAATGACATATGGGTAATTGCTTGTGCTGAATTTTATTTACAATAGGGGGAGGGGTTATTAAAAATATACCAGACTCTTTCCTAATTTATGTTTCTGGGCACCGTGTGTTTATGTGTCACATAAATCAATTTAATGTATACACAGTCTGCAGCTGTACAGCAACACAACATGAAGAGATTAAAGGGGTATGAATGATATGGGAAAATGCTGTCCTCTAAAACTGCTGTTTAATTCTTCTTCATGGATTTCTTGGCCTGTAACTGACATGGTATAAATGTCCGATTTCAAGATGTGATGACATCAGTTGTGAAACTTTTGGTAATTGAAATATATTAAATTATGTGATTTCTAGAAGCTTCCCATCTTAATCTACAAATAATTTTTAAGCAACCTTGAGCAACGTCTGTGCACCAAATGGTAACCCCCATTGGACTTTTATTGAACATATCAATTTATATTTAAAATTGAGGATAAAATATATGTTTCCTATTACCAGGAGGGTGTTTCTCACCTAAAACTACAATGGTTTATGAAAACATAAAAAAAGATGTATATCAAGGCAAAGAAAAACATGTGAATCATTCATGTCACAATGCATTTAAACAAACCTACTTAAAATATACAGAAAAAACAAACAAATAGAAACAGCTGCGCGTAAATGGAGCTTATCCAATATTGTCTCTTGTTTTTTCATTTTCTTTAGGACAACCCTCCTTGTTCTTTGAGTCTTTATTTGTCTTTGCAGTCACTGATTGCAGCATGAGGATTTTTTGTAAGCTCATTGCCTGAGGCGCAGAGAGAACAGGTGCAGAGATTCCCCTTGCAGCCTGTTTGTGGGAGAACGACAAAAAAACAAAAACAAAAAAAAAGTTAAGGATACTTTTAAACAACTAGGATGAAAAGCCTCTATGGTTCAATACTAACAGGAAGGGCGTTGAGGAAGATTAAGAAGGTCAGAAACAATTATGGTAACAAGCAGGAAATAGAGCAAAAATAATTTTAAAATTGAAGACTATGAAGAAAGCAATATGAACTTAGAATTCTGCCAAAACTGCAAACACATAATTAATACCCATTAATACTAGTTTTTGTTATAACACAGGCATGTAAACTACTCTTGATGTGCATTTTGAACACTTTAGTGTGCAGATTCTATTAATATTAAGTGTATGTTCCTCAGTGTGCTAGTGGCTTGCTTTTTATGTGCAGGATAATAATAAACCCCCTTGTCTTCTGAGGACCTCTCTCTATATCTAACAGGTTTTTGTTATTAAAACTGTTGCACTATAAGATATTCTACCCACCTTTAATTTGTACTGAACCTCATTTAGAGTGCGTTCCTTTGTTAACTGAAATGTAATAAGAGGATTTTGAACAACTTTTTGTATTGCCTGTGTTGATTTTCCTCCTACAGCTGGGTCAAAGCATTGCCAAGTACACAAATTATTTGATGACAAAATTAAGCGGCTTCTAGTGACTTTTAGGACAGCCAATGGTGACCTTCCTTGCTGAAGAGTTGGCAACAATGTCCATCCTTAAAGAGACAAAAGTTGAAATGAGCGTACAGAAACAGGCCCACACGTAAGGAGAGAATCGACAATCGTGTAAAAGGACAGCTATAGGTGCAGAGGGAGCATGCAGTCATGCTTGTACATGGAGGGAATCTTATTCCTTTGGTGTACGAAGTAGATTTATGGTTTTTCCAGGGTTTGTTTTCCAAAATTAAAAAGAAATTAAAAAAACAGGACACTTGACTTGACATTTTATCTTTCTATAATAAAGATTTTATCCGGTTACCTCTGATATGAGCCTGCCTCTTGGTTGCAATGCACATATTTTATTTAAAATATTACTCTTTTTAAATATCTCTCTTTTTTTTTACGCCAAATTTTAACAATTGCATTCTTTGCAAACTGGATTCTTTTCACTTCAAGCCCAACACAAAGACTCGCTAAACTCCATACAGACCTATAGGATTGCATCTTCAGTTCTCTTTCTTGTGAAAGCCTGCCCCCAGAAGTGAAGGTTCTTACATGTAACAAAGTGTTGGGACTAAAAGTTAGAACAAACCGAATCCAATTTTGCATCTGACCCAACAGAAAATCGTGTCGGACGAGGTTGTGGCGTTTGGTGCTCATTGAATGTCAATGGGATGATCACTACAGGTGGGCGATACCAGGAATTTTTAATCGATACAATGCCAATCCTAGATGTATCATGGAACCGTTGATCTTTCAGTGTTTTTGTGATTTTGATTTTATTGTAACAATTGAATAATAATATTAATGATGTTCTGTTCATAGAAAATCAAGTATGCAGGATGACTTCCTGCCGAGAGGCAAAGACAAAAAAACAAGGTTAAGACTCAAGTGACGAAAAACTCAGTTTGACTCAGCAAAACTCAGCTTGGCTAGAGTACCCAAAACTGGCAAACACTCTGGCGTCGGGGTAGTGGCAGTCAGCAGCTTAAGAGTCCTCCGGTGATGAGGAAACCAACCGCAGGTGTGTGAAAGGGCCAACGTGAACCAGGCGCCACCTGGTGGTGGAGGGAAAACACACAAAAACACAACCCACACAAACTGGATTCCTAACAGACAGCATAAAAGCATTCTACCTTGTAGAATACTCTAGCTGCATTGAAAATAACCCCAATATTCCTAGTCAGAACTGTATTATAAATATCAATAATTACATTTCTACCAGTAGAAATTACATTTTATGTAATTTGGAATCAAGTTTGTACCAGTAAGAACCACAATTCAGATATCTAAAAATCTATTCTCCTTTTAAGTGGCAGTTTTAACATACATTTGCTTGACCGGACATGTATTTCAGATATCCGTAATAATATTTCAGATATCTGAAATGTAATTCTTACTAGTACAAATGACATCACTTTTCCCCATGCATGTGTATTGGATCGTTACTTTCAGATAAGCGAAATTACATTACTCCTATCTAAAATAAACATTCTGGATGTCCAAAAAAATTTATTTCAGCTCTCCGTAACACAATTGTTAATGGTCATAATTTTTACGAGACGGGAGGGGGGAGCAGCAAAGGGCCGTGACTCAGGCGGGGAGACTGGTGGATCTGCTGCAGTTACTGCCTGTGGGAGAGCAGTAGGGATGGGAATCGAAAACCGGTTCCTGTTCAGAACCGGTTCCGTGTTTTCCGATTCCATGGCATCGTTTGGCAGCTCGCTGAACGATTCTTTTTTCGATTCCCGCAGCACCAGAGCCTAGAGCGCCGGCTCTGGGGAGCACGACTTACGTCACGTTTTTTTACGTACGTTACGTAAGTTACGCAAGTTATGCAAGTTACGCAATTTGGAAATAACTATTCGAGGAGGAAGACAGCGAGCTGCGGTCACTTTTTGAATCAAAGCCCCGTCTTTCCTTAGCCCAGAGGGTAGATCAGGAAATCCAGCTCTATAAAAGCTTGCCCTCCATCCCCTGCAGGGATAGCGCCACTGTGGTGGTGGAACAAGCAAGATACGCTGCCCTTGCTATCTGGACTGGCTGAAAACTACCTCTGTGTGCAGGCTTCCTGCACCCCATCTGAGAGGGTGTTCTCCACGGCTGGAGACACCATAAGCCCTGAAAGATCCCGTATCCTTCCAGAAAAAGCAGATATGCTCATCTTTCTGCAAAAGAACTGTTAATTTTCCCTACTACTGTTTTATAATTAGTATTTTTTGTTATTTAAAATAGGTTATTATCCCATCATTTGTTATTAGACATTGTTGGTTATTAAGTTTGTTCTTGTATTCATTTTTAATTTAAACACAGATGTTACTCCAGTTTCACATTTCCTGTGGACATCTTGATCTTGTTGAGTTTGTAAGATTGTGCAATAGTTAAGTAAACAAAGTTGATTCTGATAATCAAACTGTTTGTTCTCCTTTTTCCCCCAAATTGGAATCGAAAAAAGAATCGATAAAGAATCTAATCGTTTCATAGAATCGAAAAGGGAATCGGAATCGTGAAAATCTTTTCAATTCCCAACCCTAGAGAGCAGACATCCCAAGTCTCCCGGAAGTTCCGGGAGTCTCCCTGATATAGGTAGTTGATCACGGATGCTATCGGATAAATTATCCCTGATTTTAGACTTTGCGAGGTGGTGTTTTTTAATGCGAGTGAAAGCGGGCAGGCAATACAATAATTCATGCAACATTTGCGGATTAGAACTACTTCGATTGCGCAGACAACAAGAAAGAGCGGGATGTGGGGAGGAGGTTGCTGGTGAAACCTGTGCAGCGTATCTGTCCAAAGTGATGCTCTGTTCAACCAGCGTTCCAGGCGACTGGTTGTCAGAGAGCTGATTGGATCAGTCTGATAAGTTTTTGGTTACTCTCTGGCAGTCACCTAGTTACCACTAAAAGCTTTGCATCCTGTGAAACGGCAGAGGTTGAATCCTCGAGTAAAAAATGAAAATATAGGACTAATTATACAGCAGAATATACTGAAGTATATCTATGTTTAATGAGGAACAGTGGTGGATCTAGACCAAATGTACCAGGGGGCCAGAAGGGGGGCCAGCATGTTTTCATGGGGGCCCAGAAAAGTATGAAATGAGATAAGCCTCTCCCTGAAATTAGTTTTTGAAACTTGGGATGTCTAGGAGAGAATAAAAAGTATTGATCCTGTTGAACGAGTATTGTTCAATATCAATACCAGCGTTGGTAGTATCAATCCTAGGATCAATCCACCCCTCTCTAATTATCACACCTGACACGATTTTACACAAGGGGGCCTGCATCCGACTGAAATAGACCTGGGGGTCAATTCCGCGGCAATGTGATGGGTCTGACAAGAAGAGGGGTGGCATATATAGCAAGCAGGACAGACTCATGAAAAAAACAATTAGTGAAACATTAAATTAAAAGAGAATACTTTATCCATGATAGGATTCCAGCAAGACAGAAAATGGATAAAATAGTGATCCTCTTTGAGCTTCGGAAAAACAATGAGAGACAGAAACCTCAGTTTATCAATCTTCCGGAAAAAAAAAAACTCGGGGAGAAAAAACAGATATATCCTCTTCAAACCTCTAATAAAAAAAGAAAGAAAAGAAAACCAACAAGGGGCAGACAGAAATATCAGGTAAGCAGTGTGTCTCTCACCTCTTTATGAAAAACA